>NW_016158001.1:42750-101529 GCF_001687245.7 Rhagoletis zephyria
AAAATTATTGAAATCGGACTAAAATAACGGCCGCTTCTCATATAACGGTAAATTTCAGAAATGCTTGAAACTTCAATATTTCGAAATTGAAGGACGCTAATTTACTCAAAATTGATACACCCCGGCTTACCATCTAGCGGAAGGTTTCGAAAAGGTGAAAAAACATATATTTAATACTTGCGCCGGGTATTTAATGTTCGGCTCCGCCCGAACTTAGACTTTCTTACTTGTTTATTTTTGTTTTTGGTTTTTATAAATTGCGAAAAAGCATCTGTGAAATGAAGAACAAAAGCGTGTACAAACGAAAAAGCATATCAACAATGTCATTGTTAATATGTTGGAGTTGTTTTGTGCTACTCTGATGTAATGCAGAGATGGAGTATATGGTCCTGCCCTAGGACATCGCAATGTTAATTGGACCATATTTTTTATATCAATTGTGATTAATTTTGGAGTACTCCTTGACCCTTATGGTGTACTCTTTTCATGCATGCATGGAGTAGTCGCGATTTTTACAGGGCATAGCGCGAGTGTGGAATAGAGATGGGCGCGGAACAATATATTCAATACCGAGCCTGCACATCCCCTCATTAAATTCTTAGGTCCCGAATCCGCCATTCCCGTCATTTTTTGGATTTGTACCACGGGTCCGTGGGTGGCGATATCAATCACTAAACTAAATTCACTTGAATTTATAATTAATTTTAAATAACACAGTGCAACACTTAAATAGTGATTTGAATAAAATTGCATTCGTTTAGCTTGTTCTTGTTGCAATCACCGCCGCAGTATTGCGCGAATTAATAAAGCATCACGTTCGCTGTGAAATTCTAACAACGTTTTATCAATTAGGAAGTTTGTTCGTATATACTCGTATACACCGGACGTGTTTTTCTAACCTGGTGGAAACTTGCTCGAAATAATTAGTAAGCGGGCCACAATTCGCATCGTCTTTGCCACCTTGGTTTTGGACGTAGCCGTCCCTCGCTGCAGTCAATCAGTCGCGTGGGTGTTCCGTGTGGAATGTTTATAATAAAAGTTCGTCAACAAAGCGCGCCAAAGGGTGTATAAAAATCAATCAATTACGAATATTTAATAAACTAAGAAAAACAAAATAATATCAAGTGCAAAACGCGTGTGTAAACAAATGGCAGCTATCTGTCATCGCTAAACTTCTTTGCCGACCCTCAATAAACAGCGCTGCCGGGTAATTGTAATAAACGGTACAAGCGATTTAAAAAAATTGCACGCTGAACTAATTGCAACTATAAAAAACAATTTCTTTGTTAAAATCATAGATAACGGTGCATACAGAGTGAACACTTTTAGGGCCGGTTGTTCAATGTCTGGTTATCACTACCACTACACTATCGACGATTTCGACATCATGCATGTAACATGTGATCGATAAAGCAGTAGTTGTGCTTAACCGGAGCTTCTACCTCTGATTTGCTCTAATCAGACATTGAACAACCGGCCCTTAATGTTTCTGATTACCGTTCGGTTACAAAGTTGTTAACTGCGGAAAATATTCCCTGGTTCAGCTACGAGAACAAGCAAACCAGACCAATAAAAGTAATTGTTAAAAATCTGCATCACTATTGTGACGGAGAGTCAATTATAAGTGACTTAAAACACCAAGGTTTAAAAGCAATTAGTGCCATAAACAAACTTAAATCTAAAGAACCATTAGACATCTTTCTGCTGACATTTGATTCATCTGAAGATGTGAACAAAATCTACGGTATAAAAAGTATTTTAAATACAATTGTTAAAATTGAAGCATTAAAGTTGTCGAATCTAATTCCACAATGCAAAAAATGCCAATCATTTGGCCACACAAAAAACTTCTGCGGAAAACCACCACGGTGTGTCAAATGCACTGGGAAGCATCCGACTTCAGAGTGTCTCAAACCTGCAGAAGATAAACCAAAATGCTGTAACAGTGGAGAGTCCCATCCTGCAAGCTACCGCGGTTGTGTAGTTGCAAAAGAGTTACAAAAAATTAGGTCAATAAAGTTAGCGCAGGTTACTAGACCTAAACTTCCCGAAAACACCAAATCCAATATTCCTGTAAACCATAACACTGCCACAACGAAACCGGCTTCAAAGCCGTTAACCTATGCACAAATAACGAAGGACCCTCCTCGAAATATAATGGCCACTCAGAGCTCCGATGCGTTGTCGCTTATTCTAGCAAAACTTGAGCAACAGGAAAAGGTTTTCATGGCTTTTGAGCAAAGGTTGGGTGCTCTGGAAAATAATATGCAGTTCTTAGACTATGAATAATAATAGACTATGAATAACTGTCTTAAAATCGTTTTATGGAACGCAAATGGCTTAAGCAAGCATAAGGAGGAGCTAGAAGTTATGTTGAGCAACGAAAATATTGACATTGGCCTGATTGCTGAAACTCACTTCACCAAGCAATCCCATATGTCTTTTAAAAACTAGCGGCAGCGCTGTCATAATCAAAAATAAAATAAAACACCATCTAGAAGACCAACTTAGCACAAGGGAGTTTCAAGCTACTTCCGTTTCCATTGAAACTGTTAACCAGCCATTGCTTTTAACCGCATTATATAATCCACCAAGGCACAAGTTAAAATGCGAAGACTACTTGTCTCTTTTAAATCGGTTTAAGGGTCGTTTATTATAGGAGGTAACTTTAACGCGAAAAATACTTTCTGGGGCTCCAGACTTACTACGACAAAAGGCCGCGAACTTTATAAAGNATTATAGGACGTAACTTTAACGCGAAAAATACTTTCTGGGGCTCCAGACTTACTACGACAAAAGGCCGCGAACTTTATAAAGCCTTGCAACGAGCAGCCTGTGCCTCGATTTCAACGGGTAAACCAACATATTGGCCGTCTGACACCAGCAAAGTTCTTGATTTAATCGACTTCTTTGTCTACAAAAACGTTTCTGCAACCCATTTAACCATCACTGAACGCTTGGATCTTAATTCTGACCATTCACCCGTGATACCAGTCATTTCTGAAAATCCAGCAGTAAATCAACATTCATTAAAAATAGTAAATAAATTTACTGATTGAAAATATTTCCAAATGCAGATGGAAGAATTAGATAAGCCTTATGACCAAATTGATTCCATTGATCAGCTTGATGATGCGGTATTGAAGTTTACGCAAGAAATACAGATGGCAGCGTGGAATAGTACGCCCGCTCAAATGCTAGCTTCCCACGGGAAAACATATCCTGCGTATATAAGAAGCTTAATATCTGTAAAGAGGAAGTTCCGACGTCGTTGGCAGCAAACTAGGTCTCCAGCAAACAAGTCAAAATTAAATAAAGTCAACAAACAATTGCATATGGCAGTTAAGTCTTTTAAAAATGACTCCTTCAATCGCTTTCTGATGGGCCTTTCAGCCGATAAAAACTCCGATTACTCCTTGTGGAAGGCGTCCAAAATGTTCAAGAGACCAGTTCAACACGTTGCCCCAATCAAAATCAGCGAGACGCAGTGGGCGAAAACAAACGCGCAAAAAGCGGAGTTGTTTGCCGAGCATCTCGAAAAGACGTTTACTTTAAACGATGGTCACTACGTAGAAGATACAAATTACATGTTTATTGATTGCGACACACAGATTACTCCAGTTACGCCCGTAGAAGTTGTAACTCAAACGCTCAACGATGTGTCGTCATATAGACCGATATCACTTCTGCCAATACTATCGAAGCTATTCGAGAAATTACTTTTAATGCGTCTTTTANTTCGTAAATTGGGACGAAAAAAATCGCCGGGATATGATCTTATAACGTCTGGAGTTCTGCGCAATCTGCCTTATAAATGAATTGAGATTTTATCCGACCTAATTAATACGTGTTTTAGTTTGAAACACGTACCCATATATTGGAAAACAGCTGAGGTAATCATGATACCCAAGCCTGGCAAATCGCTCAACGATGTGTCGTCATATAGACCATATAGACTTCTGCCAATACTATCGAAGCTATTCGAGAAATTACTTTTAATGCGTCTTTTACTCATAATCTATACATATAATAAAATTGTAACAGGTCGATATTAGAGCACCAGAAGCCAAATCAACCATTTTTAGAATTTTTGTCGGTCTGTCTGTCTGTCTTTCTGTCTGTATGTTTGTTCGCGCATCACTCGAAAACGAATGCATGAATTTGAATGCAGTTCTCACCGATGTATTGCTAGAGGTCTAACTTAAAATATAGGAAGAAAAAAATTAGAGAGCTGCCACCTGTTTGAAAATTGGAGTTTAAGTAAATTGATAAGAAAAAATTAATTTTGCAATATGGGCGTCAAAAGAAAGAGGCTGAAGGCTTACAACCAAAAAATATTTTTTTAGAGTTGCCACCTGTTTGAAAATTTAAATTTAATTTAATTTATAAGATAATTGAGTATTGCAATATGGGTATCAAACTGAAGGGGTTTAGGAAATTTTATTGCCGAAAATATTTTTAGGGAGGGCTGCCACCTGTTTGAAAAATTTTATTGTATTAAATTGATAAAACAAATGAAATCTATATCTACATCTATACATATAATAAAATTGTAACTGGTCGATGTCTGTACCTTATAGATATTAAAGAAAAATTAATATGGTGGGTTTTTATTAAAGCTACAGAAGCCCTATGAACAATTTTTAGAATTTTTGCATCTCTGTCTGTCTGTATATTTGTACCCGCATCAGTCGAAAACATGGAATTGAATGGAGTTTTCACCGATGTATCGCTAGAGGTCTATCTTCCAATATAGAAGAAAAAATTAGAGAGTTGCCACCTGTGTTTAAAATTTCAGTTTAGGTCAATTGATACGGTAATGTGAATACTGCAATATGGCTGTTAAATTAAAGAAATTTACAAAGGCCTACAGCTGAAAATATGTTTGTGGAAGGTTGCCACCTATTTGAAAACTTTAATTTAATATAATTGATAGCATAAATTAAATATTGCAATATTGGCATCAAACTAAAGACGATAGGAAATTTTAATCCTGAAAATATTTTTAGGGGATTTGCCAACTGATTGAAAGATTGTATTCATTGAAATTTGTAAAATAAATGAAATATTGCAATACGAATATTAAACTAAAGAGGATTAGGAAGCTTACTTTTGAAAATATTCTTGAAGCGGGTTGCCACTTATTTGAAAACTTTAATTCAGTTAAATTTACTATATAAACTAAGTGTTGCCATATGGGTATCAAACGAGAGTACTTGAGAATAATAAAATTGCAACAGGCCGATATCTGTACATAATAGATGTTAAAGAAAAATTAATAGGAGGTTTATTAGATCAACAGAAGCCAAATCTAAAATTTCGGTATGTTTGTCTGTATGTTTGCAAGCGCATCACGCAAAAGCTAATGTATGGAATTAAATGCAGTTTTGCTAGAGCTCTAATTGAAAATATAGAATCCATTTTTTTTTTGTTTTAGTTTATCGTCGATCATTATTCCTAGGTATTTGAACGTATTAACTTTTTCCAGTGCGTCGTTGTTTATATTTAGAGTTAGCAACGCACCGTTCTCAAAATTTCGCCTTGATATAACCACAAACTTAATTTTTTTTATTTCTGTGTGGAAGGGTTTTCGCTAAAAAAAAATTAAACTTTTCGTTGCTGCTGCCAAAAAAATTAAGAAATCTGAGAAGTCACGTTTTACAATTTCATACAGTTCTCTTTACAATGCATTTCACTAAACTACTAAACGGCTGCATCGACTTGGTTCATATTTGGCAACACGTTGAAAATAAATATTCTGACCAAAAATTTACTCGGTATTTAGCTCGGGATATTCCTAAAATTCTTATACAGACTAAAACGTAAAAAACCAATATATCACTAAAACCAATTACGCTGGGGAACTGAAACTTAGCACTGATGCATATATTGCAAATGCATTGGGAAAGGGGGCGTGGCTCCTTCCTTCCATGCAAACTGAACTTCTCATATAGCTTATGTCTGGAACTGCTTACGCTAACGTCCTGAAATTCTACACAGCTACATATGTTATCAATACCGTAGTTATGGCGAAAAGTGATAATTATTGGAAAGGCTGGATCGATATACATTTACGTAAACGCGCAAGTATCACTCGATTGGGAACCATTTTCTCCTAGATTTATAAATCCCATTGAACTATTCTAACTTTGTCTTTAATTTTCAGTAAGGTAAAATTTTTGTGAAAATTTTGAAGAATTTTTTTAAGTTTTTCACAAAGAATGGAGCTTTGCTTTTACGAGTTTCGCTATAAACTGTCCTATCTACATACCTATTTGCATAAAATGATAGCCGTTTTCGTTGTTCGGAATAAACTCAAAAAACACTGAATAGAGTTCCGTCAGATTGTCGGAGGTTATCTTACATACTACTACTAGAAAACTCGCCAGGTGGTGCTGGAGTAGAGTTATGTATAAAAATCGTATTTATTAACCGATTTCGTTCAAATTTGAAATGTGAGCTATGTACCTGTATGATGGAAAATTCTTTTGATTAAAATTTACCGATTAGTGCCGCTGGAGTTAAGGTTGAAATTCATAACACGTATTCATTTTATGGTAAGCAATTGTTTTGTAAGAAATGAACCCAATGGGTGGCGCTGCAGACGAAATGTATAGAAACCCCGTGTGGTTGGTTTGCTTTTATTTAAGTTATACGAATTTAGTTTTCAGATGTCTAAATGAAGGATGGGGTTAAGTTTTTCTGACGCCCTCATGCACGATCATGCGGTCTTGCATCTACCCAGAAATCAGTTCATAAATTTTACCACGAATTGTAAAAGTGGTAAATTAACAAGGAAAGATCACTGTAAGTATATCAATTGCTTCATTTGAAAGATACTTAAAAGATCACACGACTCATTTAGTAATGTACCGGAAAACTTTTCATCCTGTGGGACAGCGAGGATTCTTGGCCCTCCTATAACAGAAAACGAATTATTTGCTCTTAAGATTCCCTAAAAGAACTTTTATTGGCATACGCATAGCACCAATGTTGTAGCTGCAAGATCATATAAAAAGATTACGCATGCCTGACAGAGATCTCATAGGTGGAAATAAGACCATCGGTAAAGCTCATGACCCCGAAAGGGATTGGTATTCCATATGGTATCACAGCATGACTATAATTGGCCTATGTGTGAGGAGGATACTGCGCCTTAGTGGTTTCAACTTAAATCAAAAATTTTGACTTCACAGTCTAATTTTGTTTTTAAACGCAAAAGCTCTTATTAGGCGCCGCGAAGTAAGCGGGCATTGGCTAGTTGACAATAAAAACTTGATCCCTATGCACCAATTCGGTTTTAGAAAGAAGCACTCAACGATCGACCAAATTTACAGAGTTGTAAATACCATTGAAGGTGCATTGGAATCCAAGAAAATTTGTTCAGCCCTTTTCCTTTGATAAGGTGTGGCATGAAGGGTTGCTNTACAGAGTTGTAAATACCATTGAAGGTGCATTGGAATCCAAGCAAATTTGTTCAGCCCTTTTCCTTTGATAAGGTGTGGCATGAAGGGTTGCTACAAAAACTAAAGACTTTACTGCCTATGCAATACTGCGAACTACTGGCATCATATCTGGGCGATAGATATTTTCGCATAAAATATGACAACACTTTTTCAGACTTAAAGAGAATAAACCCCGGTGTTCCACAAGGGAGTATTCTGGGGCCACTTCTCTATCTTTTATATCGTGAGTATACCTGTAGGAAGCCAGCACGTAACCGCGACATTTGCGGATGATACCGCCCTCNGCGATAGATATTTTCACATAAAATATGACAACACTTTTTCAGACTTAAAGAGAATAAACCCCGGTGTTCCACAAGGGAGTATTCTGGGGCCACTTCTCTATCTTTTATATCGTGAGTATACCTGTAGGAAGCCAGCACGTAACCGCGACATTTGCGGATGATACCGCCCTCTTGGAGGTGGATGACACCATCGAAAACGCAGCGATTAAACTTCAAGAGGCTGTCAATTCTGTTGTAACATGGGCTAAAAAGTGGCGCATCAAACTAAACAANGACACCATCGAAAACGCAGCGATTAAACTTCAAGAGGCTGTCAATTCTGTTGTAACATGGACTAAAAAGTGGCGCATCAAACTAAACAAGACTAAATCTGTACATATAGTGTTTACTCTAAAACGTTCCTCATTCAAACCAGTTTATATCGATACGTTAAATATTCCACACGTCAACGAAGCGAAATACTTGGGTATTACGCTTGACGCTAAATTGCGCTGGAAAGCGCATGCCAAGAAAAAACGTGAGGAACTCGATTTAAAATTAAGAAAGCTAAACTACCTTATTGGCAGGCCTGAAGCCTATCAATCCACAACAAATTATTGCTTTATAATCAAACTCTAAAACCAGGCGGGACTTATGGCATACAGTTCTGGGGATTTGCCAGTGCAAAATACATTGCCACAATTCAGCGCTTCCAAAATAAAGTATTGCGAAGTATTGTAAACGATCCATACTACATTAGAAATAGCGATTTACATCGTGATCTTGGCATGCCAGTTGTCACTGATGTGGGAAAAAAATTTGCCATTGCTCACAAACAGCGTCTAAAATCTCACATCAACGATGAAGCTTCAAGTCTACTTAAAACGACTGCGCAGCGTAGCGCTCAAGCGGAAAACTGTATCAGACCTGATGGAAAGCGAATAGCGGAAATGTTACTTATATATTTATCTACAAGTGTATAAGATAGACAAAGCTTTTCTTTTATCTTTTAATTTAGTCGATACAAATTGCTTGTTAGTATTAATTTAGTATGTATATACTAGTTGCAATATAAAAACTAATGAAAAAAAAGAAGTTGCAACAGTTTTGCAAATTTTCATCAGCGTTGCAGTGTTGCTGCTTTTATTACGTGCCTCGAACCTCGATTGTAAAAGTTGGATACCATATTTTTATATCGATATATCATATAGTTAAGTACTTAATTAACGCTTGTGTTTCTATAAACTGGCAACTCACATAGTATTTTTTTTTTTATTAAAAAACGTGAATTTTGTGTATTTATCAAAGGAAACTATAAATTTCCGAATATATTTAAATCTTTAGGTTTAATTATAGAGACTCCAATGCCTGCCAGCGCATTCGCACACCCAAGTTTGAGCGGAACTCCTCAAAAATACTTAACACCAAAGTATAGAATATCACATATATGAATCATACACACATTCAATAGCAATTGCTATGAATTTCTACCGTACAAATCCAAGGCCATCATTTGGTTGGAGAGTGCGTTGGTTATGGCGGTCATAAGTTCAGCCAACACATTCAGTGGTCCATTACCCGGGGCTGTTCGAATATGATGAGTAGATTTTAGTGAACCTCAAAAGCCACTGCCTCTGGCTTCAAGCTGGATATTTGAATATTGGAAAATAAATACCAATTATCTTTTTAAAATTATAAAAAAAGTGTTTGTTTACAAAATTGCCTGTGCCACTCTGACTTAGTACGGTTGTTGCTCCCTTTCAAACCACAGTAATCTTGTATGCAACTCTGAATCAGCAAAATTCATGGTCCTACTCATTATCAACCCTGATCGGATTTTACCCCCGAGGAGTACTCAAAAAGGTTTATCACTGTATATACTGTGGTAGTGGAGCAATGATTTCCACGCACACAGTCTCATTCATTGAATCGTTTTTATGCAATGGTCGGCATACCCTGCAAAAATCGCGACTACTCCATGCATGCATGTAAAGAGTACTTCCTAAGGGCCAAGGAGTACTCCAAAATTAACCACAATTCATATAAAAAATATGGTCCAATTAACATTACGATGTCCTAGGGCAGGACCATATACTTCATACCTGCATTACATCAGAGTAGCACAAAACTACTCCAACATATTAACAATGTCATTGTTGTTATATTTTTTCGTTTGTACACGGTTTTGTTCTTCACTTCTCAGATGCGATTCGAAATTAATAAAAACTAAAGACAAAAATTAAAAATTACATGTTGCCTCTGCGGCATTCGAACCCGAATATGCTGGGAGCTAACAAATAACAGCGATCCTCTCTACACGTTCAGCTATAGCCAGACATGCAAATCAGTGTTGCCAAACATGGGCTTTTCCTACCAAAACTGGTAGGTTTTTTTTCCATTTGGTAAGTTGGTAGTCTTGATTGGATTTTGGTAGGTTTCGGGACAATGTATAATAGTCCAAACATGTTAGCAACCTTTTTTATACGAATATTTCACCGGTGCGTTCGTATAACGGCGGCCGCAAACGTGTAAATATAACTGATCCCTAAGTACAAACTTTTACCTTTATTTTTGCCAATATACAATACGAACATAGATATATCGTCACCTAAGGGCGAAAAAGTGCCAAGTCCATTTTTTTTTAATTCTTCAGGAGAGACGAAAAATCGATTTAGTTTCGTATTACCAGCCATTTTGCATCAAAAGCCAAACTTTGGAAAAAAACGGACTTGGCACCTTTTCAGAAAAGTCTGCCAATGGGCTCGTACCCAACCCCAATCGTAGAAGGCAAATGAGGCCAGAATAAATATTATGTCGGATATTCAGGCAGCGTTAAAGGCCTTAGAGTCTTTTAAAATGGCATCAAGGCTTGTGAACTCTTGAACCACCTGGGAGCCCACAATAACGTAACGCTGTGGGGGGCTCAGGGACATGAAGGGTTTGAAGGTAACGAAAGGGCTGACTATCTCGCAAAGCGTGGAGCCCAAATGCGTTTGCAGGGTCCCGAGCCATTCTGCGGTACATCCAAATGATACACTGCAGACCTACTTAGGAGCTAGCTGGGAATAATCTCAAATTACTGCCGACTGGCGGAAGTCAAAGGGATAAGAAAATCAAAGAGATGCATAACTCTTTCCAGAAGGAACTCCGACAGCCACCTTGAATTATACTCTTAATGGCAACCTGACAGCACCCTGCAAGTTAACGTACCGGTTGAATTAAATGGTCTTTCTGTAGAGATGGACTGTAGGTTTTGTGGGCTGGTGAAGGAAACCCTAGAGTATATTCTATGTGCCTATCCACGAAGTATGAACCTAGATTGATACACTCTTGGATAACTATTCTCTTCTCCATCTAAAGTTTGGAAATGGCTTCATCCACAGTGCTGAGCTTTTTAAATAGACTAAGGTTGGAGTGATTACAATTAGGATTTAGCACAATATATATTCTTAGGTCCCAGCGCGGGTATCTCCGACGTAATAATAATAATAATAATATCGTCACTAGACACGAATAAAGACACTCGGGTGTTTTGAAGACGAAAAAAAACGTGAAAGTATTTGAGGAAAAAGACGCGTGAACATGGATTAACATCAAAAACTCTTTGGGAATTCGTATACTGTTAAACTCGCAAACGTTGTTGACCGCGAACTAGTTATCTTTTCATGTAAGTACTCCTACAGGCATGGTAACGATTGCAGGGGAGCACGGTTGTCTAAGCATCGAGAACTTGTAGTATCAATATACTGATACTGTCCGATTTTTGCAGGAACCGAGTGGCTACACTGCGCACTTTTGTATACTCAATTCCAATAGAGTACATGCCAATGCATACACGGCATCCTAACTAGCTACAGGACATATGTGCGTCAGTTCAACATTCGTAACAGAGCGCAGCGGGGTCAGATCTGANGGGCAGGGGGGGATGCAAATTGCCTTACACCAACGAGCATTTTGAATATGATATACAGTTCGAACGGCTCAATGAATCGTTTAAAAAAGCTTTCGAAGTGTATTTCTTCCAAGTTGTCAAAAACTTTTTATTTGTCACGGGGAAAATACCGTAAAAATTATTTGTATCGTACGAATATCTATAGAAATTATCAGGGTTTGAAAAACTGTTAGCACAGCGACAACAGCCAAGCATTTGCTTTTTTATAAATTGTTGTTGCTTTGCTAGCCGGCAATTACAAGTACCTGATGAAGATCTTGCAGAAGCAATGAGCTTAGCCGACGACGCTTTAAAGGATTTTGAAGAAATGCGACAAAATGCAGAAAAAACTTTCATTTGCTTTTCGAACACTTATACCATGTCCCCACCGGAGCTAACCACGTAGTTATGGGTATTGAGTTGGTTATCCCGATAACCCACTTGATTTAGCGTAGTTTCGCCATATAAAAATGACAGCACTTAACCATTTCACTGAGATGGTTAAAAGCTAACCAACTCGAAACCACGTGGAAAGTCTGATACAAACCTGTGTTTTCCCGCCATCTGTGGGTCATTAGCGTTAAAATGTAAAGAATTCGATCCCTACTATTGTTTGGGATTAGATTAGATTTACCCCGGTTTTTAAAAATATTTGAAATCAAGTCCTCTACTCCGCTTGACTTCAAATCTATTCCGTTTTTTTCATTCATGTTATGCCCCTCTTGGGGCCGTTTTTGGAGTGTTCACCACCGGTTTCAGTAAAAAAATTGAAAGTTAGCCAAATCTCACTGTTAAAAAGTAACTCTTTCATAGCAATGCGTCAATAAAGTAACTTCGTTATTTTTTGATGTATGGCTGTACAAATTGGCGGATGCAGAACTTTACTTAAGTTGTAAAAAAATATATGTAGAATGAAATTTATATAAAGTAGAAAAGGTTTGCTTTTTTTAAAATTAAGTGTTAGATACGTTCTACTATATAGGAAATGCTAAAAATTACCGAAATATGTAACATATCCTGACATTGCCTCGGGTACTTATTTTGCATGAATAGAAAATATTTTAGTCAAACAATTAATTCAATCTAGTACGGAAAATTTGTTTTTGCTCCGATTTTTGCAGCAATTTAGTCCTGAATCGTTTTTGGGAGCTCCGAACACTGTTCTTTACATTTGTAGTGTTTTATAAACCTCAAACCGCAGTGTGGACAGCAATAGTTAGTGATGTGGTTAAGTTCGATTTGAGATGGTTAACTTTTTTGTGGGGACATGGTATTGGAAGAAGTATGCACCAACCTAGGTACAGAAATCAAAGTATCGCGATACAGCAGTCGCCAAAAGAATCGCTTTAGTGTGAAAACCGGAGACGCCGAGGCATACTATCGCATTGCTTTTTACATTGCCTTCCTTGATACATATATTGCTCATTTGAAAAGCCGGTTCCTAAACCATAAATAAGTTTTATTTAATTTTAGTGTTTTGTCTCCAAAGTACGATTTTAACGAAAAAAAACTAAAGAATTGTTTGCTTTCTATGAAAAAGTAATCGACTGCTCGAAACAAAACTTTCTTCTGGAGGTAAAAATGTGGAAAAAACGAATTTCACACGAACATTTTCGAAATGCTGTCGAAGCATTACAAGTAGCTAATACATCGTCTTTTGGGAATGTTTTTAAGATCTTACGTATATTGGCAGTTTTGTCCGTTTCAATAGCCACACCTGAACGAAGCTTTTCATGCCTGAAAAGAATTAAAACCTACTTGAGAAATACAACGTGTCAAGAAAGGCTCAACAGTCTAGCATCTATGAATATTCACAAAGATATAAATTTTTCAGTTAAACAAGTTCTAGAAGAATTTTTTAAAAAACCACGAAAAATTTGAAAATTCTTCATTTCATTGATTTATAAGTAAAAAAAAAAATTGAATGGACCGTATGAATAAAAATAAGCAATTGCTTTTTCTTAAAATTTCAGATCTTTTACTCAATTTATTCAAACAAAATTGAAGTAAAAGGTATGAAATTTTAAGAAAAAGCAATTGCTTAGTTTTTATTCATACGGCCCAATGTGATTAAAATTATCAAAAGGTTTTATAAATAAAGCGAAAAATTTAATATATGATTTTAAAAATTCGTGTTTGAAACTTTATTACGCATACTTTCTTGTAAAGAGCTTTTTTTCTAGACCTATATTAATGAAATATTATTCTCTGATTTGAGGGGGGTTTAACCCCCAAACCCCCTCCCCCCCGTGTATCCGCCACTGACGAGCAGTGATCGGGTAACAAACAATAAGCTGGCGCAGAGACACGAGTTGGTCCGCTACAGCATGACAGAGGAACACTTTTGTAAGTAATCCAATATACCACAAATAGACTACATGGTCCAACGATTTTTGCAGGGTACTAGAACATTCAAATAGACTACATGGTCCAACGATTTTTCCAGGGTACTAGAACATTCAAACGATTCAATAAGTGGGACTATGTGCATTGCTTCGTATGTGAAACACACATGTGCTCAGAGAGCGGTCAGCATTCTTTAGGGGTGGCTCACAAGCATGAATATGTTCCGCTCTCAAACCAAATCGTGGTTTCCTCAACTAAGATTTGGTAACTATGACTAACCATGTGTTGAAAGAAAGCTTAAACTATGTTCACATATCAATATTATCTCAATCAAAGCTAGTTTTTTAATCACCCCGTTTACACAGGCAAATCTCAGATTATTAGCCGTCAAATTTGTTGTGCTTGTTATTCCCACATCTCAAGGAAAATTTATGTTTCTTCTCTGTGCCACCGTGTTCACGTTTTTCTGCTATAATAAGCAATATAAATATATTTTAACTTAACATTTTATTAAAAATACCTTTACAAACCTCTTTTACTTGCTAGCGTACATTTTTGTTTACTTTTACATTTGGCATTTCTCCTCTCTTTCGCAAAAACAATCGATAAAACTAGGATGGACACCGAAAAGTTATCGGTTAAATCTGAGATTATTTTATAATTACAGATTAACAAGGGACGAATTTTATACGACTAATCTCTTGTTATAATTACAGATTAGGGTGTTAAGCTCGAAAATGAGGATAATCTACTTATATGTGAACCTAGTATTATCCGTATTAGCAGAGCTTAATGACATCCTTTTATGAGCCATACGTTAAGTTGAATGGAATTTGTAGAAATATGCTTCAAAAAAATATTTATTAGTATTTACCAACCCTTCAACTAAATTAACGATTTGGTACAACCTAGATGGATATTAGAAGCTTTATATACATATTTAGTTATAATTACCAAACCATGGTAATAGTTCCCAATCCTTGGTAACAGTTCCCAAATATTGTCGAATTTCGGGAACTAAATATCTTTAGTTGTCGAAACTAATCCTTTTTCTCAGAGCGCAAATAAAGCTCTGCATTCCTTGCGGTCAGTCTCTCAGTATTAATTTATATATTTTTTTCAGTGGAATTAACTTATAAAATTATTTTTTAATTTAATGAAACTAGCTGTAATTTTAATTTTATTTTACCTTTAGCATGATGGAGAGGATTGCCAATGATGCAGCGTGCTCAACAATGGGCCTTGGTTTCTTAGCGCGCACACCCAGTTATTATAAGGCATTGCGTCATCTACGAAATTTTATGAACAAGGTATTTTCAAGCAAATATTACTGTGTATTCATTCATATTTTAATTTATTTATTATACTACGTACATATGTATGTAAAAATATATTTAATCAATTATCATTTCCTTAGCTAATAGAAAAGAATGCAAACAACAATATTAGTTCCAGTAGCAGTGAACCTTGGGCGAAAGGCGAAGAAGCGATGAACTCATTTTTAGACACGGCCTTGAATTATTACTGTCGAGGGCATTTGAAAAAAGAAGATGTTATCATCGAATCTATTGGCTTGATTGGCGCGGTAATTTATAATATGATCTAACATTCCAATAAAAGAATACTAATTTAGGTATACACATGATTATACAAAAATATGTACATGTATGTACATACATGCACACATACACTGAAAAAAGAGTCTAATCTCAGTACTGCTGGAGTCAATCGCTACTTTTGGACCGCTACTGCACTGACTTCTATTTCGGTAGCTGCTCTATTAACCCGTTGTAGTGCGCATGGTATTGCAGAGTCGAAACAGTCGCAAGCAGAATTGCAAAAACCTACGAAAGAGGCGTCCATACTCCTGGTAGTGAAGAGAGAGCCGATGCAGCTAAGGATAGTTGACAGCCCTGAATGTCTTGATTATAATTTTTAAAAATTTTCCGAGATGTGTAAAAAATGCAATCGTGCAAAATTAAAAGACTGCACAAATATTCAAATTCGAAAGATCGATGATGTTCTAAGTAAGTCTCGCAGAGTGTTCAAAACAAACTAAGCGATGACGAATAGCAGACCTAGCTAACGCGCACGTATCTGCCGAAATAACAGACATTGATAAAAATTGTATTGAAAACTGTGTAACATACAGCAAGTCTTGTCTTCAGGGTCACGAAATTCGAGCCAGATACTGCTGAGGAATTGACAACGTACTATTCATGCTATGCTTTTCCCCACCAGTTCACAAAATTGTAATCCACGCTCCTGATGTTATTGAACATGCTGTAGTAGATATCGATTGGAGAGCTCTTTGAAGAAGCTCCTGAAACCAAAAACAAAGAAATTTAAATTTATCGTTTCCATCACCAAAAAGGAATTTGCTTAATCGTTTGCTCCTGAGCTATGATCCCTTTTTAACTGGGCAGCAAAAATTACCTAGCAAGAGGTAGCCATTTTTTAGAAATTCGTTTTCGATTTTCTGAGTAACTTGGAAATCAATTTTCAATTAAATTTTTCATTATTTTATAAGTATTATTTTGCATCTTGTGAAAAACTTTTCCTGAAATAAGGCGGACCTATGCGTGCGTTTGACATAAAATTTCAATAAACGGATATTTATGACAGCACCTACATACATAGCAATGCATAAAAACGTAGTTCTCCGGCTATACAGAGAAGCATGCAATGTAGGTCCCCCTTTAAAAAAAGCATTTTAATTTTTTCCAACTTTTTTGTTTCATTAGGCAGGGTGGAAGAGGGGGGCGTAAGAGGGTTTGGAGCCACTTAAGTGTGGCCATTCTATGATTAATTACTTATTATAATTTTCTAAAGCTGAAACCAAAGATTCACATCGATATCTCTACTGGAAGTATTTTTGGCAGCCGACTCCATACTAGATCGATGCGATGGTGACTACTGCCTAGGATATTGCCTTTTAAACGTAATCGCTGAAATACAAGCCAAGTAGGCGATCGAAAATCTAAGGAGTTTACAGGGTAGATACCGATTCATCTGTCCTGTAGTCGCTCCCCCGTACTGCAGGGTAGTTACGTCAACTGGTGACAGGTAACAAGACTCAGTGGTAAGAGTAATAATGCATTACATGCGTGATAAGCTGGGAACGTATTTTTATAGAACGTGCCTTTTTTCCTGCTAAAGATATAGAGTATATTCGGTTAAGAATATCCACGATTTAGCTTTTCCTGATTCCACATATGGCCCAAAACGCGGACTGTTACATTACATTTTGGATCACACAGCTTTAGAAATACCACTGAAACTCAGTAGAAAATAATTATCCGATTAGTTTTCTTCTTACACCTTAAACTATGAACATGTAGCGATATTTTTCATGTACACACAATTATTGTAGCTCACGTTGTTCAGGACTAGTGAACGGTTTAAGACCTGACTGTTGCATTACACATTTTGGAAGTAGATTTTAAAGGGATCGTATATTATCGTAAAAGTCTGCTCTCCTAGTTGAGTGTTTTCAATGGNGAGTGGGACTATTACGTTACAGAAATAGACTGTTACGTTACATGTACGATATACGNTAGTCGGACTATTACGTTACAGAAATAGACTGTTACGTTACATGTACGATATACGTATTCTGTCCGATTAAATGCTAAAACAAACTCCGAAGCGCAGCTTACGATACATTTTCGAGACAAAACATGTTTCTTCACGATGTGTTTGGTAGTTACGCCAATTCCGTCTACACAACTCTTTCCATGGGAAGTGGCAAAATAATTACAATATATTTTTAATCCGAACTCGCTTTCTAATAAAGGAATAACTGCAGCAATATACTTATTTTTGAATTGCGATGAAGGTCCGTCACTCCAAATTTTCAATATTTTTACTGATTTTGGTAGTCCTGTTAGCAATATGTATTGTTTCCTTTTGTATGTGCCAAATCGTCGGATATGAAAACCTTCGATTGGAATCTGTATAATAGAAAGCAGTTGTGAACAAAGATAGTTGCTTCTGATTCCAGTGTGCGTTTTGAACTTCATCTTGCCATTCACATACGAAATTTTCAGCGAAATCAATTTGGAGCAATCCTTCGTTTAATTGTTCGTTAGAAGCCCTTGGGCGATCGTACTTGTAATAAATATCCAACTGCTCTCGCTTAACATAACTATGGCGCAAAAATTGGGGCGATAACGAAGTTATGTGAACAAGCAAGCCTTTCAGTGTTCCAGATTCTTCGCGTTTCTCGATTCATTTAGAACTGCCACTTTTTCGCCAGACCATCCATTTAACGGGAATATTTAGGTTAATGTCACTAAGTTGTTTCTTCAGTGATTCAGAAGATATACCATCCCATTTGCCACATCTTGAAAACCAACAATCTGTGTTGGTATCCTCACACAAAAATTTCTNGTTAATGTCACTAAGTTGTTTCTTCAGTGATTCAGAAGATATACCATCACATTTGCTACATCTTGAAAACCAACAATCTGTGTTGGTATCCTCACACAAAAATTTCTTAACAAAACCTTGATTATATGTTGGCATTGATGGAGCATATTTATGAAGAGCTGCGACAGCCTCAATAAAATTGGAGTGATAAGAACACATGCACATGCAATGGGGGAGATCCTTATTTAATCTTATATGTTCTGGGCGATTTTCAGCAAACAATGTAAGGCCACAGCCATCTAAGGAAAATATAAATAATTATGGGCCAACATTCCACAACTTGTTGTTAAGATTCCTATACCTTTCCCTGTGGTTTCTTGTTCTTCATCAAATATTGCAAAGACTTCTTTGATAGTCAGGAGCATGTACCTCGTCGGAAGAAGTACTTTTTCCCCAGTTTCTAAGTTGTCGTATTGTTTAACATCTTTTGTTTTTGGAGAAATTTTGGAGATGTCATCCCTTTCGTAAAATCTTCTAATTTCTTCTTCAACCCTAAACCAGCAACTTTTCCGCCTATTCACCGCAGGTGGTCAAATAATATTTAAAAGGTCATGTCGGTCTTGATCTTTCATGTCGCTTATAATCTTTGTTAAGACTGCGTTTTTGCGTGCCCTAGAAGCGGGAAGTGCATTCATAGCTTTTTTCACTGCTTTACCTAGTGCTTGGGTGGATTTATAGCCTTTTTCAACCTCAGCGGCACCAATTTCGTGACCATTTATCGGTTCATTGACATCAGTGTGATTCAGAACCGGTTTAGATTTAATTTTTTCTCGGTGCTTCTTTCCATTTTCTCGAATAACTGAGCGGCGGGTTTTAACACGTCTTTTAAATTCTTCGATTGGCAATTTATTTTCTTCATTTCTTAATTCCTTGCGCCGCTTTCTTTGGGCGGCGGCCCGTTTCTTTTTAAAGCCATCGAATTTTCGCGTTTGTTTTAACTTTTCTATGTAATTTTTATTTGTTTGAGCCTTGATTAGCTTTATGATTTTAATTGTATAACAGCTAGACGTCTTATGGCTTACAATTTAGCTTGGAAAATTAGCTAAAATAAAAAATTTCTTACTTGAAAATTAAAGTATTAAAAAGACTGTTACGTTACAAATATTTTTCCCTTTAAAACAAAGGTATAAGGGACAGTACAGTAGATTTTTTTTTTTTAAATTATGAAAGTAGGCCAAAATTGCTCGAAGAAAACTACGATCTTTCATTCTTTTAACCTGGTGGATTCCACGCCAAAAACTTTTTGGTGTTTTGGACTATTACATTACATTAAAAAAACCTGTCGAACTCATTTTCATATCGAAAGCTGCATTTATTGTCAAATATTTGTTTTATTAACTTACAGAAAACATTAGCCCAGCTAAGAGCAGCAAGTATTATATGAAAAATGACCGTCATTAAATATAAACTACCTTTTAGTTTCGTGTTGTTCTTTTTTAATTTTTAATATTTTAAAGGTGTCTCAGGATTTAGTGAATTTTCATGTTTGAGAGAAGGAGATTCGTGTTTATATTTATGTTGTCCGATACCTTAGAATATGTATGACCAAGATATAATCAAAAATCTGCGAAACCTCAGAAAAAAAAATTTTACCCTTGGTTTCGTTTTCGGCGATTTAGGCCATATACACATTTGATATTGCCTTTTGTTTTGCTTTTTTAAGATATTTGCCTTTTTNGATCTTTCATTCTTTTAACCTGGTGGATTCCACGCCAAAAACTTTTTGGTGTTTTGGACTATTACATTACATTAAAAAAACCTGTCGAACTCATTTTCATATCGAAAGCTGCATTTATTGTCAAATATTTGTTTTATTAACTTACAGAAAACATTAGCCCAGCTAAGAGCAGCAAGTATTCTATGAAAAATGGTGTCTCAGGATTTAGTGAATTTTCATGTTTGAGAGAAGGAGATTCGTGTTTATATTTATGTTGTCCGATACCTTAGAATATGTATGACCAAGATATAATCAAAAATCTGCGAAACCTCAGAAAAAAAAATTTTACCCTTGGTTTCGTTTTCGGCGATTTAGGCCATATGTACATACAATTATTAACATACTTTCGTGCATAATCTATTTACTACATTTCCACATTTTTAAGCACAAAAATGCGTGTGTTGTATAGTACACTCGGAGCGCTCGCTCGTCGCTCACTCGTCTTACCTAGCAGAGCGAGTANCCTTAATCCTGATAATATAAAAGTTTCAAACCTTCCATAATTAAATTGGGCGCCACTTATATCACGTCGAGCGCACATTTAGTACATTCAAAGCTTTAGCCTGTTCTGACAAATCAAGTTTATAATGAAGAAATGTGATGGATAAATAAACAAGTAATTAAAGGTCATATGCAAATGCGCAAAATTTTTTTGTATGAAAAATACTTNAATTTAGTACATTCAAAGCTTTAGCCTGTTCTGATACAAACAAATCAAGTTTATAATGAAGAAATGTGATGGATAAATAAACAAGTAATTAAAGGTCATATGCAAATGCGCAAAATTTTTTTGTATGAAAAATACTTATACGCCATGTACATCTGAAAATATCTCGAAAACTTGTTCATTAGCCGAACATCAAATACCCGGCGCAAGTATTAAATAAGTATATGTTTTCCACCTTTCCGAAAACTACCGCTACATGGTGAGCCGGGGTGGTTGTACGCCTATTTTAAACATGTTCGATAGAACGTTCGGTTAGACATAATGAGATAAACTTATATAGTCATATGTGGGCAATACCACGCCCATTTACCAAAATTCCAAATAATGTTCGTTCTTTTCAAGGGATTGTTTTTAGTATCAATTTTGAGTAAGTTAGCGTCCTTAAGTTTCGAAATATTGAAGTTTCAAGCATTTCTGAAATTTACCGTTATATGAAAAGCGGCCGTAACTTAAGTCCGATTTCAATAATTTTCAACGTTTAGTGCCTTCTTTGCTATTTCTAGTGCCTTTTCCTGCCTATTTCGTTATTTTATTTTGCTTTTTTTTATAGGTTTTTAGGTCCTAAAAATCTGTTCCCTGGTGATAGGTAATGTAATTTATTGCTTATGAGTTCTAAATTTTATTACTGTTTGATATGTAGTCAGCATTCTAATGCATTCAAAAAGTCGCAAAATTTCATTTTAAATCGCATTCATTCCTGCATTACTGGTAATGCAAAATTGAACACAATTTTGCTAGGACATCGCCGCTGGGAAAATTATGCATTTTCGAATGTGAAAACGGCAGTTTTACTGATTATTTTTTTGATTACTATATTGGTCAATTGACACTATTTCGCATACTGGAGCGATATAAAGTCAATTGACATATTATTACCTTTTCAAAAGCGAAATAAAATCCATTGACATTTTTGCTATTTCAAACATTAAATTTGAGCAGCTTAGCGGCGGCCCGTGTCCGTGCGCCAAACCAAGTCGTACCTACCGTGCCGCGCGGTTCTAAAATCACAAAGTAGTTTTTGATAAAATTGCAGATAGAGGGTATTATTGAATTTATTAAGCCCTCGATATTTTACTTTTTATATTTGTAAGTTATTGGAAGATTTTTTCAGCTTACATGATCTCGGTTCCGATATTAAATAATCAATAATTGTTTATACCCGCATTTTGGCACAGTGACTTGAAAGTGCCGTCTAATAAATAGTATCGTCATTCTCCTTAGCTGTTTTAAATGATGTCACACATTGTTGGCGGCGACATGAATACAGTGTAAGAAAATTCCTTTTCTATACTTGAGTATCCCACTTGCAAAGTGGGCTATGTAAAATTTTTTCGATTTTTAGTTTTTGGTGGATTACGTACTAGTATTTAAAGTAGTTTCCTGTCCACTAACAGCACAGTAAAAAATTTTTTTATATTCTGAAAAAATAGCATAAAATGTCAACTCTTCTTCCAAAAGTCGCTACCATACTTATTTATAAACTTTCAAAAGTATCCATCTTCTGATGAACTTAGAAAAGTGCTTTAGGTCGTATAGACAGTTAATGTTATCTTACGTTATAATTTTAAAAGGCTCTTATTTATCAAAATTCTCAGGTAATAATAAAAAAAGGCGTGAGTACTAGGTACTCATGAAATTTGATGTGTAAACATATTCGAACGGCAAAGCATAAAAGTACGTTTACATATAAATATAATCTCAATCAAAGCTCGTTAGCTGTNCCTATAGAAAGGTCTTTTCCACCTTCGATATTCCGAATTCTTTCAGATATGCTTATTTAAAAACGCAATTCTTTCTGTGTTCCTTCGGTGTTACTGGACATGGCGGCAACACACTGTTTCTTCAATTTAATAGTCTTTGCTTTATTTTTGTGGAAGTGTAACATGTTTTGCAAGTTCTGGATCATTTCTACATTCTTTCTTCAAATATTTCTCGTATTCCAGCTTTTTTTGCGTTTAGTTTTTCGCATAGTACATATTTTTATTATATTAATTTTAAATTGTTTAATAAAATCAATTGCTGGGGCCCTTCATTGTGTGTTGATTAATAGCACACTGATGATTTGGCAATGACCTCTTTCATCTATGGAAACAACACTTTCGGGGCAATGCTTATTGTAACAACATTCATATCTCGCTCACTATACTAGAACAATACTTTTTTCTTTGAATCGACATACTTAAGCATTGTTGACGCTATTTCCATTTGAATGAGGAAATAACATTATTTACTTTATTTCCAAATTTTTATTGACTTAATTTTTTGAAAAGGTAAAATGTCGCTCGCTGTATTTCGCATCTGTATGCGAAATTAATTAATTAATCCCAACGGTTTGTCCCCTCCTTTCCCGGCCAACCGACACGAGGGGCGCAGTCCGCATGACGTACGGAACTTTTTTTTGTTTTTTTGTTTTTTGGTGCCGAGTCGTGGAAACAGGAGTTTGTTAAGTGTCGAGATCTAAAACTATTCAGCTACGGAATCAAATTCATCAGCTGATTGGATATGCTGAAAATAGTATTTCAATTGATTGATTCAATTTATTTCAGATTGGAAATGATAGTTTTCTATATAGTAAAAATCGAGTACGATATGCCAAACGTGCTGGAATGAGAGTTTGCATGGCTTCACAAAAACAGAGGTCGAAAGTGTCTTGACACTCGATAGGGAACATTAAAATTTATCCCAGCCAGACGGGCCGGGCTATTAATCAAGCCCATCGTTAATTTTACAAAAAATATTACACCTAGCATTTTTCTACGACTTGCGAGTGTAGCCAAATTTATGAGCTTTCGACGACTTGTATAAGAGTGAGATTGTAGTCAGAATCCCAGTTAAAATCACGCAATGCAAAAAGCAAGAATTGTTTTTGAATTGATTGAATCCTTTCTGAATGAACAACCTTAAAAAGAAACATATAATCTTACATTTTTAAGAGTGTGACATATAGTTTGCATTACACCAACTAACCACGTTGCTTAGATCCGCTTGTAACAAACCTTTCTTCGATAGAGGACAATGTTTTAGAAATCGGCATACATTCAATTTTTTGTACATTTTATTATAGAAGAAATATAATTAATGAATATCAGGAACAGAATTGGACCAAGGTGGCTTTCCTGAGGAACTCCTGAAGAAACTTGAATGATGTTGGAAGAACAATTATTAAAAATAACTATTCGTGTGCTATCAGAGAGGTAAGAAGAGGTCCACTGAAGAAGACTGGGCTGGAAGCCGATTAGGTCGAGTTTACGGATGAGTAACGAGTGACGTGTAATTGCTGGCTTATGCCGATGACATCGACATCATCGGTACCAAAAACTGCGAAGTCTGTTCTGCCTTTTCCAAGCTGGATAGGGAAGCACAGCGAATGGGTCTGGTGGTAAACGAGGACAAGACGAAGTATCTCCTGTCATCAAACAAACAGTCAGCACATTCGCGCCTTGGCACGCACGTCACTGTTGACAGTTACAATTTCGAGAACGTAGAGAATTTCGTTTACTTGGGAACCAGCATTAACACCGATAATAATGTCAGCTGGTATATGGCGCAGAAGCATGGACAATGACAACATCCGATGAGNTCGACGTACGAAAACCACGCTCTATAAGTCATTCATCATGCCTGCGCTGGTATATGGCGCAGAAGCATGGACAATGACAACATCCNCAACCTTAAAAAGAAACATATAATCTTACATTTTTAAGAGTGTGACATATAGTTTGCATTACACCAACTAACCACGTTGCTTAGATCCGCTTGTAACAAACCTTTCTTCGATAGAGGACAATGTTTTAGAAATCGGCATACATTCAATTTTTTGTACATTTTATTATAGAAGAAATATAATTAATGAATATCAGGAACAGAATTGGACCAAGGTGGCTTTCCTGAGGAACTCCTGAAGAAACTTGAATGATGTTGGAANTTCGTTTCCAATTGGCGTCAGTTGGCGCAGAGGAGAAACGACTGGCGTGCTTTGCTGAACTCGGCCAAAATCGCTTAGGCGGTTACAGCGCCAAAAAAGAAGAAGAAGAGAACGAGTGACTTTGCCAAAGGTTTACTGATATCGGTATATATTACGTCGGTATGAGCATTTTCTCTAAAACNGTACTTTGCCAAAAGCTTTACTGATATCGGTATATATTACGTCGGTATGAGCATTTTCTCTAAAACTGTCTGAGACGTGAGTTGTAAACTCCAATAAATTAGTGATAACAGATCTTCCTTTAGAAAACTGGTGTTGAGATTGTGAAATTAAATAAGGTATAGAATATGTCAGCTGATAAACAATAATTGATTCGTATAATTTGGGATAGCGGAGAGCTTCGCTATGCCTCTATAGTTTTCTATAGAAGCGCTGCTGCCGTATTTGTGAAGTGGTATTATTAAAGTTTCTTTCCAGGCTGACGGAAAAACGTCATGTTTTAGTAACAAGTTGAACAGAGTTGTTAAAGGCTCGCAGGTGTTCTCAGCGCAGTTTTTAAGAAAACAGGTCGAAATATGATCAGGTCCAGGCCTAAATGACGCTTTTAAGGTTTTTAAACTGTAAAACTGTAAAACTTCATCGGAAGATATTACTGGAATATAAGCAGAGTTGATTGCACAAAGCTCATACGGATAGCCTCCACTTATAGGGAAGTCTACAGAATACTTGGACCTAAAGAAGTGGGCAAACATGTTGGCAATGACTTGGCTGTCGCTAGAAACAGTGTTACGATAATGCATAGCGGATGGAAAACCATGTACCTTACGTTTTGAATTTACGAAACCATAAAATTACTTGTGATTGTTAATTAAATTATTTTTAGTTTTACATAAATATGACTAATTCATTGCTTATTAATGCTAAGTAGCTATGTCACAAAACTGATTACTTTACGTAATCACTGTGTAAGCCCGTTCTTTTATGCAGTTTAAAAGAATTTGACTTTTTATTTTTATTTTTTAAAATGTTTGAAATTAATGGAGCCCTACAAATTTGGAATTTATTTACAAGCAAATTATTATTATTATTATTATTTATTAGAGAAATATAAAATATTGCACTAACATTAATTGCACACTAGCTGCTGAGGCCTACGGTGCTATTGTAATTAATTAATATGAACATCGTGTTGAGGATTGTAGGTAGTAAAGCTAGTTTTACAAAGATTTGTGTAAATCTATTTCTTTTAAAAAGTTAAATAGCGTAGTTATATTACTTACATTTATATCTTTTAATAGTGAGGATGGTAAGGTGGTACCAAAATTGGAGGTGCGTTTTGAGGATAATGGGGAACATGAGTCTAGGATGTGTGTTACATTGAGATGGTCCCCGCAAAGCGGACATACAGGAGAAGGGTCGCCAAGGAGGAGATGTTGATGGGTTAGTTTGGTATGGCCTATCCTGAGACGCGTGAAAACACTTGTTAGTAATCTGGAAACTGAGGAAGGGAAAAGAGATTTCTTGCACTGGGGATTATATTGCATGTATGGATGATTGAATTGGGACCAGGAATTAAGTTTTAGAGTGTATATATGGCTTTGAATGTATTTAACGAGGTCCTTTCTGGAAGGAGAGTCAAATGATATGGTGGGGGTAAGATACATATTTTTGGCTGCTAAATCTGCGTGTTCATTGCCTTTGATACCTACGTGACTGGGAATCCAGACGATTTTTATTTTATCAGCGTGTTTAATTAGCTGGTCTCGGATTTGACTAGCTATTTGGTTGTCGTTGTATATATTTTTTATACTTTCGATAACGGAAAAGCTGTCCGAAAAAATTGCAAACTTCCCTTTTTTGATTACTGCGTAATCGATTGCCTTCAGTATTGCGACGGCTTCCGCAGTATAGATGGAGGCATATAGAGGCAGAGATCCGCCATATATAAGGTCTCCGTTTTCTTTCACAACGGCGAAAGCGGTATTGTGTTCGGATTTGGATCCGTCAGTAAAAATCGGGCACCAGTCAAATAGGTCTTCACTGTTTATTATCTGGTTGAAAAGTTGAGTGAATGTGGTTTTGCATGTGGTGCTTTTAGGAAAATTATGCAATTGTATATTTAAGGATGAGGGTGATAATATCCAAGGTGCGTGTCGACTCACTTTTTTGCAACTAGATGGTATTTTTATCCCCAAGTCTTTACAGTAGGCGATGCAATGGCGTAAGGTGGATACGATTGAGTGTCTGCGTTTATTTCGGGAAGCGCTACGAAAAGTGTCAAACAGGAGTTTGTTGGTCGTATTCATTAATTTGGGGATAAGTTTGTATGTGGTTTCTTGGCATCTATCAATAATTGATGGAAGACCGGCCTCGGCTAGCACACATTTTGTGGGGGAAGTAGGAAAGCCTTTAATGCTGCACCGCACTGATGTATGGTATGGTTTGTTGAGGAGAGCTAGATGGGACTTGGCGAACCTACCGTATATTTGGAGTCCGTAGTCAATTTTGGATAGAACTAGAGATTGTGTCAGGTTAACAAGCGTGTTAGTGTGGATGCGGAGACGACAAGTACTTTATTATGTTCAAACGTGGGATTAGTTTTTTTCTGAGTTCAGTGCATTGGTATTTGAATGTGTATTTGTTGTCAAAGATTATACCTAACAGCTTTAATGTACTTACATTTTCTATATTGTTATTGGCTGTGTTTACTTGTATCGGAGAACAGTGATGTTTACGGCATATATGGAGTATTTTGCATTTGTTGACGGATAGGATAGCTCCAGAAGAAATACCCCAAGAACGTATGTATTCAAGTAAGTTGGAAAATACGTCTTGTACTTTCTTTGTGTCTTTCTCTTTAGTATAAAATACTGCATCGTCAGCGTAGACATTAAGATGTAGGCCGCGGTATTTGGAGATCATTACGTTGAGTTTTTGAAAGGCTGTTATGAGTAGGACGACCGAGAGGGGGGAGCCTTGGGGGATACCATTGGCAAGTGGAAAAGTTTCCGAGTAGGTGCCATTGACTTTGGCTTGGAAACTACGTATGGAGAGAAATGACTTAATTAAGTTGTACATTCTGCTGCCTATTTCCCATGAAGCGAGTTGTTCTAGAACTACGTGGGCCCCTACGCGCTCAAAATCTTTTTCGAAGTCCGTAGATAGCACGGATACATGGTTTTCTGTTGATATAGCATCACATATAAAATGCTGGAGAAGAAGTAGAGCATCAAGGGTGCTGTGATTCTTTTTGAATGCAACTTGGTTGTGGCTTATCAAGTGGTTTTTGGTTAAGAACCACATTAAGCGTTTTGTGAGCATTTTCTCGAGGATTTTACTTAAACAGGACAACAGGGAGATCGGCCGGTAACTGTTAATATTATCTATAGCTTGGTTAGGTTTTGGGATCGGAAGGAGGGTGGCGGAAAGCCAGGTGTGGGGATATGTGCCGCTTTCAAGGATTTTGTTGTATAAGACTAATAAAATATTTTTGCACCGGTTTGGGAGATGTCGCAGCATGGGATAGGATATACGATCTTTGCCGGGGGTTTTCCCTTTAGAATGTTGGAGGGCATGTTCCAGCTCTATATAGCTGAATTCCTTTTCTAAGTATGGTGCATCAGTTGCCACTTTGGATGGGTTGTAAGATTGGGAGAGTATTGTGCTTTTTCTATTGATGTACTCTGTATGGAAGTTGGAGTCATGAGCGTAATTCGACCAGGTTTCGCCGAAAATGTTGGCTATTTCTAAGGGTGAGGAAAATAGCTGATTGGAAAGCTGAATAACTTTAATGGGAGTAGGAGGGATTCCGGTAAGGGCTTTGATTTTCGACCAGATTTTTTTGGGTGAGTAGGAGGGGTTGATGTCTTCAGTAAATTTTCCGATAGATTCTGCTTTCGCTGCCTTGACACTTTTTTTAAAAATTGCATTGTCCTTTTTGTAGGCAATTAAATTGGGGACTGAGGGAGATGATTTATAAATATGCCACAGCTTTTGTTTTTCTGCTCTTAGGGTACTAAGATTTTTATTCCACCATGCCGCGTAGATTTTTAAAGGAGTTGTTTTGCTTTGTGGAATGGCCACATTGGCCGCGGACCTGATTGCTTTTGTGATGTTGGCCGCAAGTTGATGAACATTGGAGGTGTTCCAGTTTTTAAAGTTTTTTTCACAAGTGGTTTGATACATATCCCAGTTGGCAGCGTCGGTATTAAAATTCGGGGACTTGGTGAGATGACAAGGATTTAGCTTGGTTTGAATGACCGAAAGTAAGGGAAAATGATCACTACCGTACAGACTACTTAGCGTTCTCCAGCTACATTTGGGGCTTAACTGTGCAGATGCCAGCGTTAAATCAATGTTTATGAATGTGTTGTGGGTTGAAAAATGAGTGGGAGAGCCGTCATTCAAAATAATTAGTTTTCAGCGAAAATTACATTTTCAACTATGGTACCTCGTTTGTTGGACTTTTCAGAGCCCCACAGAGGGCTCCAAGCATTAAAATCTCCTAGTAGGAAGGGTGGACTTACTGAACGGGAGAGTAGAGAGCAGATATCTGCCTCACAGAAAGTTTGGGATGGTGGGATGTACTTACGTGTTAATGATAGTAATTTGAAATGTAAGCTTTATTTCAATGGATATTGATTGGATGGTCGATGATAGAAATACTATTCGGTGGGGAATGTTACGTTTGATAAAGATTGCGACGCCCTGTTTGGGGTTTTTGTTATTAACACAGTTGTGAAAATACCCCACATAGGCTTTTGGGATAATAATATTCTTAGTATTATACGGGATATGAGTTTCCTGAAGGCATATTACATTAGGATGGGTATCTCTGATTAGTAAATCAAGTTCATTGTAGTTATTGAGATAGCCTTTGATGTTCCACTGAATGATTGTGAAGGCCATGTTGTATGTTTGTTTAAATATAAACCGGGTTTTATGAAATAGGTGCAAGTTAAGAATAAATGTAAATGTAGATGTAGATGTAAACGAGAATATAAATGTAAATGTAAGTATAGGTATATAACTATAAAGGTTAGATAATCTGTGTATAAATATATATATATATAAATATAATTACGTATGTAGGTGCAAAATTAATGTTAGAGAGCGTTGAATGTTATTGTTAGTGTGTGTTGTATGTATATAAACAGATGATTTAGATTTGAGTGGTTTTGTTGGGGGCTGTTTTGGATTTGATGTATTCTTTTAATGCTGTTGTTGTTGCAGATGATAAGACGTTATTGTTGATGGGATGTGGTGAGTGCGTTTTGTAGTTTTCGTCTTTTGCTCGCTGGTGAGTTATTTCGAATTCCATTGTGTCTGTTGTTTGTTTACGGTCTGTGCCAATTGATAGAAAAGTTCTCTGGATAGTAAATTTTTGACAGCTATGAGGTGAAAAAAAATGTTTGATACGGCAGGGCTAGTGAAAAATTTGACAGCAAGCATTATCAAGAAGAAGNTAGTTGTCGTGGTTCATTGGATATGTTATTGCTACTGCTGTAGAGAGGTCTTGTAGGTCAGATGATTGCGGCTCATTGCTAGTTGACTGGATGCTGTGAGTTTTATTTTGCTTTAAGACTTTCTGCTCGACGAAACCGGTTTTAGGGGATTCGCTGAGAAGAGTAGTGTTGTTGGTAGATTGTTTTGGCTTTGGTGCAGATATGTTGTTTGTATGTGCAGAGTTTGTTTCAATTTCATTGTTAGGTTTTAGGGATGAGACGAAGGTTTGGGAGTTTGGTAAGATGGGATTCCGGGATTTGTATATTTTGTTTGCTTCTTTCATTGTACATTTTGTTTCAGTCTTTATTTTTAGTACTTCTTTTGCTTGCAAATATTTTGGGAATATATTTGATGAAGCAGCATGTTCACCTGCACAGTTAGCGCAAAAGGACCTGATGCATGGGTCGGGGATGTGGGGTGGTAGGTTGCATGTAGAGCAGGCTGGAAGATTTTTACAGAATTTTTGCATATGCCCTAATTTTTGGCACATCTTGCATCGCATGGGATTCGGGTAAAACGGGCGCACTTGCGTAGTTATCCAAGCTATATCAATTTTCTCTGGAAGAAAATAGCTGTCGAATGAGATTAGGACAACTCCTGTGGGTTTAGAAATTCCGTTTGTAGTACGTTGAAATTTGTAGATACTCGTAACATTGTAGTTTTTGAGTTCTTCGATGATCTCCCTTTCAGGGACGTTGTTCAAAAATGGAGCATAAACCGTGCCTTTAACGCTGTTTAGGTTGTCGTGATATTTGGTCGTGATTTCGCAAAGGCCAGGGAGAGATCGAGCGTCAATGAACTTTTTGGCTGATTGTCGGTTTTTGACGAGAAGTATCAGACCACCATCTGACTGCAGGCTTATTGAATTGATATCCTTACATAAGGCGAGTAATGATTTGTGAATTGCAAATATCGAGTAGTTGGAAAAAGATTTGTTTTCATCAGCTGGTTTTATAACTATAAATTTAGGATCATCCTTTTTAGTCACGGGGAGTTCGTGGAATTCTTCGCACAAATTTGATGTCTTTTTCCGTTTAGAACGGGGGCTGGGTGATAATAGAGCATATCTATTATCCCCAAAATTGAAGGCCCCTGGGGCCATTGTCAATTAGATCACACACAAGAGCTAAGTAACTTGTCTTAATTGTCACAAAGTAATAAATAATAATCGCGTGTACACTGCACACGAACGAATAGGGCGAAAAAGAAATTGCAATCAACAAGCGTAGCACAACCGTATCGCAAGAGGGCTAGTCGGAGACTGACAAGCAAATTTTTTTCCGGCTTTTGCAAATTGAATAAGTTCTCTGTAAGATGGTTGTTAAAAAAAATACGTGAACATAAATATATGGTATATGGGCTATGGAAAAAGGGATATTTCCAGCAGTAAACGTTTTAGTGTGGGCAACAATGATATATTTTAAATAAGTCAGATCGGAATATGCGCTCTCTGGGAAGAGAATACCTGTAATTATGGCACCATGGTTTCAAATCCATTTATTTATTATTTATTTCATAGTAGGAGAGCTTCTCAAACAATATATAAGCAATTTTTTCGATTCAAGTTGTTAAAAAGTAATGAATATCTACTCCCGGGACTAATCCCGGGATTGTGACAACGCCATGCCGAAAATGCCGGGATCGTACGTCAAAGAGAACATAGTCGTTTTAACAATATTTTTTGTTTTTTCTTCTTTAAATACCTGCATTGGTTTCTCTGTGTATTATGATTCTTTTGGACCAATCTTAAAATAAACTACTAGACACAAAATAAGAAAGTGTGCACTGTAATTCTTAACTTAAATTTTCATGATTTGCCTTTGAAGTTATATATTCCTTTCAATAATTTCAAATGGGGCTCTTTGGGGAATTTATTTTTAGCAAAAATTTAAAGAACAGTAATTTTGTTTACTCGTCGGGCAACCTTTTATTCGTAGGGATATACATTGGATCCTTGGCTAAAATTTTATGTGGTAAAACTGTCCCTTCTTTGCTATTTAAAGTCAAAGAGTAAGCTCCTTCAATAGGGATTTCCAGCAGAAATGATCAACGTCTGACTATAAAGAGAACCGATGCTCAAATAATTAAAAAACTATAGGTCTGACCTTTGATAAGATAAGAATTAGGTAACGGGCTGCTTTTTTTAAAAATAACTGTATTCTGATCCGATTCGGCTGACAGCCACTACTTTGAAAACAGAATTTTGTTCAAAATTTTCATTGCTGGAAAGTAATAATTTATTTTCCATATCCACCTATTTAGCTCGCTATAATGACAAATTGTTCAAACCAGTCGCAGAAGAAAGCATTAAAAATGACTTACAAAAACTAAAATCGAAAAACGCTGATGAAGTTACCCTGCACGAAATGTATCTAACTATAAGCTAACTTCAAGTTGATTAGGAAGGAGCTACAAGTCACTTATTATCTGTATTTTTTTTTCGACGAAAGCTAACTATATTTGTATGGCAATGGCCGCGAAATAGTCAAGGGTGGTTTACCTCTGCATTAGATGTAGTCAAGGGTGGTTACCTCTGCATTTGGTGTAACTAACTTGTAACTAACTATTTTTGGACATAAAATATCAGTAGGAAAAACAAAATATATTTTTTATTTTTTTATTTTTATTTATTTTATTACATTTCATATTTGTTACCATATTCTACTGTAGGTGGTTCCATATTCGAACTTCGTCAGACATAACTTCCAAATGATAATATGAAATTTCGATCTTCCTTTTATTTGTCCTCAATTCGAAAAAGTATTTGCGAAGTGCATGATATTTAAATAGAAACGCGTTTAAAGAAAACAATCTCGAGCTTTACTCCTGCAGTACTTGTCCACTTGTTTCAAGTTAACTTTTTGTAGCTAACTACAGGTTATATATTTTATAGAAATCCCGCAAAAAAGCAAACTACAAGTAGGTTATTTTTTATCAATTGATAATTTTTTTCTACAGGGTACAGATTCGCGGCTCAATATGGCTAAATTCAAAATGGCGGATAATTTTTTAAAACGTATAAACACACCACATACATATTACCTAGTTTCAACAATTTTAGTTAGTTTTATTTAAAAATACTAATAAAGTACACATATTTTTAATTTCAGTCATTTGAAACAGTGGCCACGGCCATATATTCGGTTTTGGTTATGTTAGCTATGCATCCGGATGTACAGGAAAATCTTTTTCGTGAAACCTATGCGCTATTTCCTCAAAAGAACATTGAAGTTACATATGATCACCTGAAACAGGCGCCTTACCTGGACATGGTAGTGGCCGAAACATTACGCCTTATGCCGTCCATACCAATTATCGGACGGCAAGCAATACGCAAAGCCAGATTAACGTCGGAGATAGATTTATCACCGAATATGCAAGTGATAGTGCCTATTTTTAGCTTGCATCGCTCTAAAACCTGGTGGGGGCAACAGGCTCATCTTTTCAATCCTAATAACTTCACGCCTGAAAATATTGCTAAACGGAATCCGTATGTATACATGCCGTTCTCGAAGGGCGCAAGAAATTGTATAGGTAAGTGTTGAAACCCCTCTAAATAAATTGTAGTTGTATTTCGACTGCTGAGTGGAAGAGCGCCCTATCTTAGCAGCCAGTTCGAAAACTCCCTATCTCAGACAACTTTTCAAGAACGCCCTATTTCAGAATTCGGTTTAAAAATGCCCTATCTCAGCTGCCGATTCAAACATATTTTCAAAATATTTTCAATTGAGGAAGGGTGTTTTTCAATAAAATTCTAAAATAGGGAGTTCTTCAAACAAATTCTGAAGTAGGGCGTTCTTCCGGTCAGCTGTCGATTTGTAAATATTAGTTTAAATTTGTTATGTATTTTTTGATAACGAGTTTGCTGGTAGAACGTCATAATGGAAAAAATGAGTGCGTGTAGTTGAGGTAACCACCTTTTCAGATGCTCAGAAACGAGATTGAAAAATAGAATTACAACCTCATTGAAATGGCTATATGTGCAATGCTTATGTTGGAATTTTTCGTAAAGCCGTCCATTCATGTGTATGGGCAAATTTTTAAATTTAAATTCTTGTGAAAGTTTTACGTCACTCGCAATGTGTGTGGCGTTTTTGGCGAGCATTTGCGCATTTCGTCTTTAATTTATCGTCGCATTTTACTTTGCACTGTAATTTTTTTACTTTTTAAAAGGAAAAATTGAAATTTGGCAAAAAAAAAGTGAAAAATATAAGGAGGTACAGATGTGAAAATCAAAAAGCATACGTGAGAAATTTTCTCAATCTCGTGGACTTGTCATTTCAATATTTTTTAATGTGTTCTCACTGATAGTCCTCTGCAATAACGACACAACTCAAAATTGTATAGTTTTCAGTGTGTTTTGTGTTTAGTAATTTAGCAATAATATGTCTTGGAAGGTAATTATTCCGGATTAGTTGCAGTCATTCTTCAGGGAAAGCTTTCAAATTATCAGATTTTACTAAAGATTTAGAAGATTGGACTGAAAAAATACGATATAAGTAACAACTCCCCAGTAGTTAAACGAAAATAACTCCACCGGTATTAGCGAACAACGTCATGATATCGATATTTCCTATAAGAAATGACTAAGTAACAGGGATGGAATTTAAAAATTTCAAAATGTGCCTAATGGCCTTCAAATGGCCGAAAAAAAGTTTAAAGTGCCACAAAATTAAAATATCTTTCTTTTAAGGTCTTTAAAGAACAATATATTTTTAAAAATAGTATTTTTCAAATACACTGAGGTAATATAATAATTATTAATTAACCAAACTATTACAGCAAATCACTTTGATGAAGGATTCCTTAGACATATGTATCAGGGAACTGCAATTATTCATGATTTTAAGTAATTGGTTGAATAACACAAGAAATTGTGTTAGTGGATATTATTCATTGAAAAATATTCACACATATGCACTAACACTATTTTACGTACGGGACACAAAGCGAGAGTATGTACAATGACTAAGTTCTCTGTAGGGATGGGTAAATTCGATATTCGAAGCTTCGATATTCGAATTTTAATCGAATTTTAGCTCCAAAATGGCAAACTTTTGAAATCGAACTTTGTGTTGCTAAAATTCGGATAAAATCGAATTTTTCCAGAAAAAATCGAATTTCATCTTTATTTCCAAAAAATCAACTCTTCAAATTTTTTCTTTCTGACTAAATTTGCCATCACTGTGTGTGGCACTCCATTTGTCTTAGGGATTCAAGGAAAAAATACATGTTTTTCGATCTGATGCATAAAAACAAAAAATCTGTGCCAAGAAGGAACTGTTATTCCAAATTCAATTTAAAGTTTTCTTTATAAAAAAAACTAGTTTCTTTGTTGATTTTTTATTTTAAATTTTTAGAGGCTTTTACGTTAGTAGCATGAAGCTTTTGCCTGAGAAGACACCTAGTAAGATTTTCCGGAGAATAATTTTTTTGAATATATCAATCCATAAACGATCTGCCAAATTTGCTTTTTGCGAGATTTCTTGAAGTAAGGGTCAAATATGACCGTTTTAGGCGGGAGATAATGGGTTAAAATGTTCTACGAAAATATTTCCCAAGAAATTTTAATAGATATGTCTTGACCTTTAATTTCGCTCAGACATTTATTTTAACTATTTTTTCGACTTTTATGAAAACCACTTAGGCCGAGATATGAAAACTTTAGTAGGCCATAAAATATAAAAAATACGAGCTAACTTTTGCAAATCCATCGAGCGTTTTACTACTGGATGGGTAGACATTCAGAAAATGTTAACAAAGTACGGGCTGGTTTCGGCTGTCGCAGAGTGTAATTTTAGATTAACTTTTTAAACAGGTGGCCACTCCCTTCAAGCTCCTCAAAAATATTTTAATTGTTGCATAGTATTTTAAGTACAACACTTCTTTAAATAAATTCGACTTTTCAAACAGGTGGCAACCCTCCCAAATGTGATTAAAAAAAGTTTATTCAAAACCATTTCGATTGATACCGATATTGGAGTAATTTATTTAACTTATTAAATATGTAATTTGATTTTGATTTTCTTACATATGGCAAAAAACTAAAACCATCTACATTTCCTTCCCCCTTATTGACACCTATCCCTTTTTGAAAATCGAACGAACGATACAGATTTTATGACTTGGTGTTAAATATTTAACGCAAACATCTGCGGAAGTGATTATTTGAATTTGATTTTCTAACCTGTTTCATAGAACTAAAACTATGTTGCAGACCCAAAGGACAAGCCTTTAGTGCGACTCCTAATTTTTTTAAATACAGATTTTATGACTTGGTGTTAAATATTTAACGCAAACATCTCCGAACTCGATTAAGAAGTTTCACTTCAAAAAAATTTTGCGAAATTCGAAAAAATTCGAATTAAATCGAATTTGCACCACCGAATTTCGAATCGAATAATCGAATGGTTGGGCAATGTTCGAAATTCGGAAAAAATCGAATTTCAACCCCCCACTACCCATCCCTAGTTCTCTGTTGACATGAATTGATGTAGTGCTCAGTTCTCTCATTGAGCCATTAAACAAATTTATTATACCGAAATGAGTCGCAGCACTAAGAAGCACTAATAGTTCAGTCGAATGATTTTAGTGAATTTATTGGTTTTCGTCGTTTATAGCAACAAAACATGTACGACGAGAAAGCGACAGCATGCGAAGGCACACTCTCACTTTTAGCTCACACTTGTTTATGGTGGCGCCCGCATGTCGCACAGTGTTGGGAAATGAAATTGTTCCTTCAGTACGAAATCTATCCAAAAACTGTACTGTTCGACAGTAAACTGCATCGATTTTAATTTGCTCATATATTTTCATAGTACATGCATACATAGATTCCCTTCAAGATTTGATGGTATTCATGGGAAAGTTTATGTAGGTACATTTTACACTTTGAACATAAATGTGTTAGACCAAGAGCTCATGACCAAAAAACTCATCATACTTCAGATCGATTGAAATTTTTTGTGAGCTTAGCTTGTTAATATATATGTAAATCGAGATCCGGGGGCTGGCTGCTGAACAGCGGTCTTGATTATGCGTTTTCAGTGACTAAAGATGTCAATAAAAACCGTTACTCAACATACTTCAGATGACTTGACATTTAGAAAGAATGTATAGAAAATGAATTCAAGGTTGCCAGCCAATTCTGATGGTCGTAGAGTACTGCCAGCCCATGTTGAAAGTGCATTGCTGCAACCATAACTTAACATACTTCTGATGGGCTGTCCTTATCACAGGACATTATTAATATTATAAATAGATGAAATGTCTACACCCAGCCCAATCTGATGTTCTTAAAGTATTGCCAGCCCATGTTGAAAGTGCATTGTTGCACCTTTAAGTCAACATACTTCAGATGGGCTGTCCTTTTCACAGGACATTGTTAATATTATAAATAGATGAAATGTCTACACCCAGCCCAATCTGATGTTCTTAAAGTATTGCCAGCCCATGTTGAAAGTGCATTGTTGCACCTTTAAGTCAACATACTTCAGATGGGCTGTCCTTTTCACAGGACATTGTTAATATTATAAATAGATGAAATGTCTACACCCAGCCCAATCTGATGTTCTTAAAGTATTGCCAGCCCATGTTGAAAGTGCATTGTTGCACCTTTAAGTCAACATACTTCAGATGGGCTGTCCTTTTCACAGGACATTGTTAATATTATAAATAGATGAAATATCTACAGCCAGCCCCTTCTGATGGTCACATCATATGAAAATTGTAAAAAAACGTAATTTTCAGGAGTGCGGGCGCGTCGCACAGTGTATGATTTTACCCATCTAGCTGCTTTTATTTCTGTAACTAGAAAACTATTGAAGATAGATTAATGAAATTTTGCACAAGGTACGTTACAAGATAGGCGAAGCTTTTTACAAAAAAATTGGTAATTTATAGTTACTGTCACGCCACCCTATTATATAACTGCAATTTTTAAAAATGCAAAAACTGAAATATTTAACTAACTACAAAGGCTAAAATGCCTATAATTGATATTTAGAATTTTCCTATAACAAGGAATTATAAACTGACAGAAATGGACTTAAAAATAAATATATATTTTTTTAATTATAGGTGTGGAAAATATCGATAAAAAAGTAAAGTTGGGTCAACAAAATTCCGTTATAAGTTCAATATTTCTTGCTCTATTTACAAAAATGGGATACCATTGGAACGGTAATGAATCAGGCTTTCTCTTTTAAAGCAAAAATACAAGAATTTGTCTCGGTCGAGATAAAATGCAAATGAATTACTCGAAGAAAATTAAATTCCCAGTAGGAAAAAAAACAAAATTTCATCAAAACCTGCACTTTCCAGCATGTATTGTTTAAAGTCTAAGAGGAGTGGCAAATAAACTGAGATACAAATTTTATCGAATAGTGGCGGATAACGAGTTTTCGGGTCTAATAAAAATAATATTTTGCTAAACATAAATTTAACTCAACATCGTTTTACTTTAACATGAAATACTGAGTCCTAGTTTACTAAAATCCCAAAAATGTATATTCATTAAAAATATCATACTTAAAAAAATAAGACCAAAATGATATTTTAGCAATTGTTGCATAAATCACATAACACTGACAAATTAAATATTGAGATTCAGTTTCAAATATGCAAGCTTAAATATTATTGCGCTCGGTAATTTTCCAAATAAACCCCGTCCCGCCATACACTTTGATTTAAATTTTTTAGTTGTTATTGTTTCGTCTTTATCAGGCATTTTTAAAAACATTCTTGGCGTTGTTTTGAAATTTGGCGACATAAAATAATGTAACTAATCTTTTCTAGAATATGGAAATGATACACTGTGCGTCGGGGAAAACGTATTTCGTTCATTTGCTGTCTTAACATAGTGTTGCTGAAATGAAAATAATAAAATGGGGCTTCTGCATATTTAAAAATTTAAATATATAATTACACTTGGTCGCGAAAATATGTTTGCTCCTAGGTTGAATGCTTATTTCGAGAGGATTTTAAGCTCATAAAAACTTTCGTCCCTGGCGAGTCCAAAAAATGGCCAAAATCAATTTTCTTCGTAACTCTTGTATTTATTACTAAATTCCAATGGTATCACACATTCCAGATCCTAGAATGACACATTAGCCTCCCAAGTTCAAATAACTCAATTTATACCCAATTAAATACAACTTTACTCTTTTTTAATTTAACCATTAAAATAAATAACCATAAAAATAAATAACGACACCGTTATATTTTAAATGAAACCGCTTGCGAATATCCAACACTTCCCGGCACTTTTGTGAAGTATTTACAGTAAAAGAAACCAGCACAAAAAAGCCTATGAAAACAATTCAATGAATTTCATCAATCATGTGCAGGTATGGGCAGAGACGAGCAATATCGCAATCTGGATGTTAATGTTGACCCAGTATTAACCCTCTGCTACTGACATGACCGAAATTCCTCTATTTTACTGACACCAATTTACAAAAATATATATGTTAGATATGTATATATTAATAAACTTGTTTCGATTTAAACTGGAAATTCTATCAATATTTTAAGTGATCATTAGTGAAACAGTCATATTAATAAACTATATCGCACCAGTGGCGTAGCTAGGCTTTCGCGAAAGGGGGGAGGGGATGAAAAAAACCTCAGCGATAGTTTAAAGGAGAGCCCCTCAATGGCTAGAGGCGTCGCCTGTGTAATTTTTCATACATACAGTAGTGGAAAATAAATAGTGACACGACATTTTAACAAATTTTTCCTACTTGTCTTATGTTTATTTAATATTTGTTATTAATCTTCTCAAAATTTCCAAAAATCAACGCGATTTTTTAGAAACTTCAAACTTGCACTTTATCCTACTAAAACTTAATGGGCTACAAATTTGATGAAAAAGTTGAAAATTTAGAAGCAATTTTGCAGAATTTTTATAATTTTTCCAGTTTGAAATATAAATTTGTCGCAAATTATTTTAAGTTTTGAAGCTAAACTACGTACTTATATTCATGGTCTCAAAAAAAAATAATATTTCATCATTTTCCATGGCTAGAAAAAAATATTGCACATGATTTAAAAGCAAATTTTGAAAAAATATTTGCCGATTTGAAATAATTTAAATGTACGTTTGCATACTTCATAAACCCTTTTTATGTAACATAACTGAGGATGAATTTACTATATCCGAAATACCCCTTTTAAGGAAAGCGAAGAAAGTTAGAGTTTTTGGAATTAAAAGAAGATAAGGCACTGGAAATGCAACTTAAAGCTTTGCCATTGCTTGAATTCCAGCAACAAGGACCAGATTTAAAATATCCGCTGTTGAAAACAGCTGCGTGCCGTATATTTTCCATTCCATTCCAATGAAATTCGTTAAGTCAAAATAGCGTTCACAATTACATAGATGCATTTGCGTACCTGATAATTATTGAAAGTTATAAAAACTATCAGCTTTTTGTGTTCGCGTACGCAAAACACCTTCCAAAGTAGCGGAAATTGAGAGAACAAAATAACATTTCATTTTGAGGGGAAGCTGCTAGTTTCTGCTGGAAAAATTTTTGCCAACAAGAAAACAGCTGATCAAAAACAGCTGGTTGGAATTTACGCAAATCCCTAAATTTAATTTGATGGTTTGGAAGTTAAAATAGTAAAATGCGACTAATTAAAATTGTAAGAGGTAAGTAATTATTCGTTTAGTTAGTGAACTGTGTCAAAATAAGGTTTCGGGATTTGTTTTCTAATATTTTCAATTTTATACTTTTGAATGTAAACAATGAATTTGAATGTCTAACTTGCAAGTTTCTGCAAATTTTCTGTTCGCGTACTATTTTAAATATTTTTCTATTGAGAGATGACATTTCGCCGAAATTTTGCTGTTAGACATTTTTACTGGATATTTTAAACGAATGTACCTATTGACTAACCAACATTTAACACCGTTTAACTGTTACGAATGGCTTTAACTGACGTAAAACCAGATATTGAAAATTTGGCCAAATCGATCTTTTGAATTGTCTTTAATATCTATTCTACGTACATTAGATTAATAATAAAATTAATGTCGTACATTTCTAAAAATAATTGTATTTAAAAATAAAATTTTTGTTATTGTTTTTTTTTATGACTCTGTGTAGCATTTAGAAATTACATGTGGCTCTTTTCGGCCTCGGCCTTGCCCACCCCTGGTATATAACTTCTAAAACAAAGGATTTTTTTCTTATCTAGCAAAATACGAAGTGGTATGACTGAATAGTATTTATGATCTTTATGAAGACAAACCCTACTTCGAAAATAGAATGCGCAATTTCTCCAAGAATTAAAATTTATAGATGTGTATAAATTTGCTTAATGCTGATTCTGAAGGAAGAAAACTTATAGAGATCTAAAAGCTTAAATTTGTAGAAGATTTGTTCTAATATACAAAAAAGAAAACAGGATAAAAAAGAGTTCTATAAAAAAATGTCTACACGCAGGGCCTTATAAGCCTATTTTATAATATACGTTGTAGTGTTTGGCATATGTTAGTGTTTGGCCGAGCTTCTCCAATTTGTGGCGTGCGCCTTGATATTGTCACATAAAGCGGAGGAACCTACAGTTTACGCCGACTCCAAACGGCGATTGTATTTTTATGAGAAGCTGTTTTTCATGGCAGAAATACAGGAGGTTTGCCATTGCCTGCCGAGGGTAGTCTTACAAAACCTTTATAAAACCGATTGGTCTTTACACATAGACAAGAAATGTATAAATTAGCCAGAAAATCTGTAAAAAATTTTAAAATTCTGACAGATAGGGACTGATTAATCATGACTCATGTGACCATCTATCCCATTTAAGGATAAGGAGAGCCCATCTGAAGTATGTTGACTTATGGTTGCAACAATGCACTTTCAACATAGGCTGGCAATACTTTAAGACCATCAGATTGGACTGGCTGTAGACATTTTATCTATTTATAATATTAATAATGTCCTGTGATAAGGACAGCCCATCTGAAGTATGTTGACTTATAGGTGCAACAATGCACTTTCAACATGGGATGGCAGTACTCTACGACCATCAGAATTGGCAGGCAACGTTGAATTCATTTTATATACACTGTGTATAAACTTCTATCTAAATTTCAAGTCGTCTGAAGTATGTTGAGTAATCGGTTTTCACAGACATCTTTAATCGCTAAAAACACATAATCAAGACCGCTGTTCAGCAGCCAGCCCTCCAGATCTCGATTTATATAGTAATTTCTATCGATCTGAAGTATGAGGAGTTTTTTGGTCATGAGCTCTCCGTCTATATAGTTGCTAAAAATTTCAATAACTAAAATTTTTTTTTTTAGGCGACCGTATTGTTAATTTTCTTGGATAAAAAAAATAATGTAATATTAAGAGATATAAAGAAGAGAGAAGCTTCGCTAAAATCGACATCGAAAGTTGTTAAAAACTATCGATAGTGGCGACAGTTTTCAACTATCGATACCATCGATATTACTATCGATAGTATCCCAACTCTAGAAAGCAGATTGAATTGAAATTCGCTGCATCGTTTCTGTATACGTATAAGCGCTGCGACGCGGACGCTACTCGCGAGTAGCGTTTTGCCCATCATTATTTTATAAATATTGACAGAATGCGAAGGAAGGTTTTACTTGATAAAAATCTTGATAAAATTTCTTTACAAAAAATTTATCAAGAAAACACAGAATTGGACGGTAAATGTGCGCTCGGCGTAAGTTGATACAAGTGGAGCCCAATTTAAATATGGAACGTTTAAAACGTTCATATATCAGGAATAAGGGCGTTTTCCCCGCCCTTTACAATTTTATCCACACCCCTTATTGTCTCAAAGCCTACGTTAGCTGAGAAAACGGCTTTGAATTTGTCCAACACCAATTTGGCAAGAGGTCCCCACGCTTCTATAAGCCGCATGGGCATGTGTATACTTTTTAATCTTAAAAAAAAATTAAAGGTAGAAATGGCAAAAAAAGGCAAATATCTTAAAAAAGACAAAAGAACCAAATATCTTAAAAAGGGCAAAAAAAGGTAACATCAAATGTGTATATATGGAATCAGGGAAAGCTAAATCGTGGACATTCTTAATCGAATATACTCTATCTCTTTAGCAGAAAAAAAGACAATTTCCATAAAATCCGTTCCCTGGTAATATATAAATAGGCATATACTACACCGACTGCCCAGTAGCCTGGAGCTCTTACGAGTTAAAAAGACCAGGCCTAGAACATTTAAATAAATAAATTTGTTTTTTACATTGTTATTAAAATTGCAGTCAATTTGCAATTGTAAAGAGAGTAAATTTTGCCACTCTCAAAAAAAGTTGTATTCAATTATTCTGTAGAATGATGCGAATATTCTAAATACTGAATATCCATATATGTAATACTTCTATATTAGCAGTGAGCTAACTTCTCAATGTGTAAGCATTCCGAAATCAAAGCGAGACAGTCTAGTACCGTTTTTGTCAATGGATTGTGTACTTGAGTGCCGTTTTTGTATATGGGCATTCCCAGGGTGGCGCACGTGACAGTTGTACGATTTCAATGTGATACAAAAAAGGAATACCAGTTGTTTTCTTTAACTTTAACACATAATTAGCTCTATCGAACTGCTTGGTCCTGAAATATAAGCATTTAAAGAGAGTGTCGTTACGTGACAAAAAATGGAAGTTGATTTTTTCTTTTCTTACAAAATCGCAAAACTCTGCGAATTGTGGATAGCTATTTTCATGAAATTAATTTTAATATGATTTGGAGCAATTCTAGTTGTTTTTAGAGTTTTTCGAATTAATGCAAATTGTTTCAATTCTATTTTACAACCCCAAGTGTGAAACGTGACGTGACGTGGCGTCACGTGACATAAATTTCCATCGTTATATTTTTGTTAATATTGCTTTTAAATGAATTTTTAACGCAAATAAAACATGTATTTTATGTAGAATATACTTTATATTTTGACTTCAGCGCCAATTCAGGGTCAATTTATTAGAAATCTATGATTTATTATGTTTCAACCACATACGCCAAATTCGAACCAAATCGGACCATAAATACGGTTTTTCGAAATATCTCGACCTTGGCACCACCTATGAAGACCATTTTATGCAAACATGATTCTACTTACATATCCAGTATATATTTTAAAAAGCAGACAAATCGGCCCGTAAATACGTTAGATATAAAACTTTTATTTTTTTTGTCGTGGTGGACCTTCCGCTGGAAACACCCATATGTGTTGTGTACATGTTTATTTATAAACGTATGTTTTCCTTTTCTTTCGTACGTGTTTATTGATATATCTGTACTGTAGTGTTTTCGGACGGTACTAGCTCTTACCGCCAATATAGGAGTATTACATATATGTGAATATCTTATAAACTTTTCAAATTTTTAAAAACCTTTGAAAGTGTTTTTATTGGCTACACATTTTTACAACTGTCATCACTTTCCAGAAAATCTATGAAAATTCATTGACACAGTTGAGGTGGTTTAACTTAGTGAAGACTTTTGTAAAAATTCGTTTCTTCAGGGCCTGAAATTTCATTGTTTGACAAATTAAAAAAAGAACATGGCCACAAGTATACCATCAAAATTTTGAACTGGTATCACTGACCTCGGCGTAGCTAAACGATTTCGGTATACTATTAGGCGCGATCTTCTTATTTTTATTAACGACTAACTGCAAAATAAAGTTGATAACACTCGACATGATTATGTTGAAGTGCTGAAATTGTGTTCACTCTTTCTCGGAGAGAAAATACTAGGATATAAGATACCATAACCTGAGGGNATATACCATCAAAATTTTGAACTGGTATCACTGACCTCGGCGTAGCTAAACGATTTCGGTATAATATTGGGCGCGATCTTCTTATTTTTATTAACGACTAACTGCAAAATAAAGTTGATAACACTCGACATGATTATGTTGAAGTGCTGAAATTGTGTTCACTCTTTCTCGGAGAGAAAATACTAGGATATAAGATACCATAACCTGAGGGAATCAGTCAAGCTCGATGCGTGGCGAAAATTATTAATTCTCCAAAAAAATTATCTTCAGAAAACCATTTCCCGTTTCGGGAGAGCGCGATACGGCTTTTGTTAAAATTTTTATTTCATTTAAGAAATGTATCTATTTACTTTTTCAGCGCATCTTTTGAACAATATCCGTAGATTTAATACTTTCGTATGCCGTGTCTATTTAAAAAACTGGTTTCTTTTCGCAAGTGGCATCCAAAGTCCCAGATAATGATTTGGGACTTTTAAAGGAACTAGGGCAGTTTAAACAAATTGAGGAAGAAGTTGCGGAGGCAATGCAGGTCAAGCTTCGTAGACATTTATAGTACGTATATGTATTAATGAAGCTAACATTGCCTTGGCATTGGATTGGATATAGGCCTGTATGCAGTTCTCAAGAAAAGCTAAAATTCCATACGAAATGACGTACAAGAAATGGCTAAGAAATTTTCTTGAGTCAAATTTCCTTCAGACAGTACGCAGTTCCTAAGTTCCAATTTGCTACGCTTTTTACTACGGTTTTCTAAAGTTTTTTGTGAAAAAAGAGCACAAGGCAACCCAGGTTTGCAACAGAAATATATGCCCGTTCCATTATTTATTGAGGAAAGAGTGAGGCAACAGGCTGTGAAGTATCAAATAACACACGAAATAATGGCAAATTTTCTTGACCGATTTCTTGGGAGCTGCATACCAGCCTTATACCCAGAAAAATGTAAACCCCTAAATTGCAATTGATATAACTGCACTGAATTCTCCATTAAATGGTGTTAAGCGCATGTAATTCACTTTCTTGGAAATATTTTAAAAAATGATTTAAAAAACTACATAACAATTTTTTTTTTGNTAACACACGAAATAATGGCAAATTTTCTTGACCGATTTCTTGGGAGCTGCATACCAGCCTTATACCCAGAAAAATGTAAACCCCTAAATTGCAATTGATATAACTGCACTGAATTCTCCATTAAATGGTGTTAAGCGCATGTAATTCACTTTCTTGGAAATATTTTAAAAAATGATTTAAAAAACTACATAACAATTTTTTTTTTGATAGCAAAAAACTGCAATAGTTTTTATGTTTAGGTCGAAAGAGTATAGCAGAAAATTTTTCAATATTTTATTCTGTACCAACTCGCTTTGAAGCGCTTTTTCCTAAGACAATTATTTTGAAAGATACAACCAAATATTTGAAACCATCTTGTTTTAGTCCGTCGTCTTCTTTCTCAAAAGCTTAAACCCATTTTATGTTATTTGTTTTATTGCGGCCGCAGCGGTGTATTGGTAAGAGGAGCGCACCACCATTCTTTAGGGCCTTAGATAGAACCCAGAACTTTCTAACCAAGATTAGACGAAAAAGTTACCAAATGTAAGGAAAAATAACAATTTTTTTTAGAAAAATGAACATCTATTTTTACCTCCCTTTTGTTAGCTCGGGATGTAACTATGTAATATTGATGCGCCTGAAAGATGCAGCGATTTCTATTCTCAAGTTACATACCTGATGACAATACGAATGGAAATTATAATAGCGAGGTTTTAGTTTTTTAAACTATAATTTTATTATTTGCATTTTTCAAAACTAAATCCTTTGAATGCTGAAAATAAATGAAATACATTCATATATATATATATATATATGTATATATATATTTATATATATATATATCTATACATATTTTAGAAAATCAGTCTTCCCGTATTAGGTGCATATGTTAATATCTTCGTAAACATTACCAGACTCTAAATGACGTTTTTAAATAAGTACATAGGTACACAGTTTCCAACTTCTTTGTAAGAATGAATGAAATACCTAATCAGCTTGAACCACCACATTGTATATACTTTATGATTAAGATTAAACAATTAAAATTGGCCTGTATTGAACTATATCGCTCAACGCTAAATACCCTGTATACGCCAAAGACAGTGCCGCGTATACGATGGTATAAAAAATTTACAAAAGCGCAAAAACCCGATTTTTTTCAAAATTGTAGATTGGTATTTCGCTTGAACCCACTTTCTATAAGATTATNCGCGTATACGATGGTATAAAAAATTTACAAAAGCGCAAAAACCCGATTTTTTCAAAATTGTAGATTGGTATTTCGCTTGAACCCACTTTCTATAAGATTATTATTTTTAATCTTAACTTAAATTAATAAAGTAAGCAATAATGGAAAAAAATAACCAAATCCCCTTTTTATTGTACATACATGTACGTGGTATTGGATTCCGCATATACGAGGTATTTATATATGTACTATCTAAGTATGTATTCATTTAAAATAGTCTTTAGCCGACCATGTATATTATGTATTCTGTATATTATAAAACAAATGCATACATATGTAAGTAATATTAATACATTCATTCCCAATATTCTCACTTGGTTTCACTGCTGGGTCTGCCACTGCTGCTGCAACTTTCCTCAACCTCGACAGGTGTAGCTGGCCTATGTCTTATAACGAACCTAATTTAAAAAGTACATATTATGCAAAGTAAAACCAAAATTGTTTATTTTTTGCTCACTTATCCATAGCAATGAGCCCGTACAGATTAACTTGAAACACCAATTTTGCGCAGAATTCTAATAATTTTTCGCGCCTTTTTAATGACTGTCGTATTATTCAAATGTCATTTCAGGTACATACTATGTAGGTAAGTGCTGTCCAACCGGTAGTTCGCGGGCGCCTAGTAGCTCGCGACCGGTATTTTAGGTGCCCCAAACAAAAAGATGTACAGAAGAACACTCTGTACCGAACTACGCCATTTCCGGTTGTAATTGCGAAAGTGTCAAGTGAAAATGAGAATCGTCAATTTTAAATGCGAAAGTGAATGGAAAAGCGTCAATTGGAAATGATAAAGCTGTAAATCAAAAATATAATAGCCAACTGTAAATAAGATAAGATAAAAAAAGATTTCCAAAGATATTAATGAAGAAATTCCCAATGACCATGTAGATAAGTCTCTACAACTTGGCATTTTTGAATTATATATTTGGAACACAGCTTCTCATAAAAATACAAACGTCGTTCGGAGTCGGCGTAAAACTGTAGGTCCCTCCCCTTTGTGTGAAAAATTCAAGGCGCACGCCACAAACCGGAGGAGAAGCTCGGCCAAACAATAAGCGCCAATCTATTATTATTAATTGAAAAAACTAAATAATCTCAATTATGGTTTTCAGAAATTATGACTGCAATCTCCCCGTTTGTGGGGAAAATCGGCATTTGAAAGGGGCTGTTGGCAGAGAGCAACTGTCAGCTTTTCCCGTCGTTTGCTCTTCTTTTGAACTCGAAAATTCTGGCGGGGTACAATCCATTGCATTACGTGGAAGAAGTTCTTCAGTTGCTATCGAAATACGTAAAACGGTGCAGGAATACAAATGCAAAGATCCATAACTAATAGGTGGTTTTTGCGTCAAACGATGTGGGGAATTTTAATTCGATGAAATGCATCATAATTAATGTGACCAGCCGTACTTCTTTCGGAAGTACAGTACTTATTTTTCGGCCGTTGTACTTCGTACTTCGAAGTGCAGTCAAATGTACTTCTTTGCAATATTTTGTACTACCTTTTAAGTTGTGTTTTGTTTAACTGATTCTAAAATTCTAAAAGGTAAGTCATCTCAGTTAAAAAGGGTGCTCGTAGATCAACACATATGTAAATTATGACTGTCAATCGCTTCACATCTGTAGATGACAAATTTCATTGTAAGTGACTATTCAATCAATAAAAATGTGTTTAAAGGCCGGTCCACATAGAACTTTCGCGTTTACTTTGGCGTTGGCGTTGGTTTGACAAACGCCTGTTAAAAGTATGTTTGCTACAATGAACGCTTGGCACCGATTGTCTAAATTAACATACTTACGATAGATAAATTAATATTTCATATTAATTATTGCATGAAAAAAGTATTTTTAGATTGTTCCTCCCTCCCAAGACTCGTATGGCCTCATTTTTGAAAAATAAAATAAAGAGATTTATGAAGAGAGATTTTCAAACAAATTGTTTTATGAAACATTCTTTATTTTTTATACTACTCGGCTTCCTCATGGAAATTCAATTAATATTCTTATAACTCGAGTCAACATATCGCGAACTTTTTTCAAAGGTGTACTAGTTCAATATTTACCTTATCTTGTCAGTTTAACTGAATTCAGTTTTTCAAACAGTATTTTCAAAAGTATTTTCGACAGTAAACTTTCTTTAACCGCTTTAATTTAAGCCAGAATTATAATATTTAAAACATTCTCCAAATATTCCCGGTAGTAAACTTTTTTAAACCTTTTTATTTTGATACCCATATTGCAATATTTAATTTATGTTATTCATTAAAATAAATAAAAAAATTCAAACAAGTGGCAACGTTCCCCAAAAAAAATTTCGGCTGTGAGCCTTTTGAAACCTCTTTATTTTGACAGCCATATTGCAATATTTGATGTATCTTATCAATTTAGCAAAACTGTAATTTTCAAACAGGTGGCAGCTCTCTAATTTTTTTCTTCTTCTAGATTTTAAGTTAGACCTCAAGCAATACATCGGTGAAAACTGCTTTCTATTTCTATNACCCATATTGCAATATTTAATTTATGTTATTCATTAAAATAAATAAAAAAATTCAAACAAGTGGCAACGTTCCCCAAACAAAATTTCGGCAGTGAGCCTTTTGAAACCTCTTTATTTTGACAGCCATATTGCAATATTTGATGTATCTTATCAATTTAGCAAAACTGTAATTTTCAAACAGGTGGCAGCTCTCTAATTTTTTTCTTCTTCTAGATTTTAAGTTAGACCTCAAGCAATACATCGGTGAAAACTGCTTTCTATTTCTATAGAGACAGACAGACAGTAAAAATTTCTAAAAATTTTTGATTTGGCTTATGTTGCTCTTATAAAGACCGCCCATATTATTTTTTTAATATCTATAATGTACAGACATCGGCCAGTAAAAATCTTATTATATGTATAGATTTTCAGTAAATGGGCACGACACCGCTTACTTATGCTCGGTAAGCCTCTTATCGATTTCCACTACGCCCAGTTCATTTATTTAAATATATCATTAACAGGTCTATTCTGCACGTTACCGAAGATTTTGTAACCGGAAAATTTTATTACCAAAAAATGGAACCAGTTCTTGTCACCGCGATTCTAGGAACGTTGGTAATGCAGTTAAAATATTCAGCAATTCAGCTATGAAGAATTGTGCAAATTCTGGCATTGCATATTTCACGGGGCAATACTTTGTTACCAGCTTATGAGATGGTAACAAAATTTACCGGTTACAAACTTTTTATTACCAGCCCAGAATAGACCTGTAAGTCTAATTGAGCATATTATCGAAAATGTTTGAAATCAGAAGAAACCCCCAGCTTTTCATGTACATAGTTTAAAGAAAGGTGAAAAAAATGTATAAATTTACTTGTTAATTAAAAAATTAGATTTGTTGGATTTGGTACACTGTCAATGTTGTTGTATATTCTGCTTTTACCATTTTTTCATTACTTTCACACTATTTTTTGTTCTCAGGTCCTGTACTTCTTTGAGCTATGAAACAGTTGGTCACATTAATCATAATGAATCAAAATTTTGAGTTATTTGTTAGTTACGCCCTTTTGCATTTCAGTTAACAATAGGGATATTCACGATCCGGTGCATACTCTCTAGCATGGTGCATATATAGCATGACTGGCTAATTTTGTTGTTGTTTGAACACATGAAACAACAACAATCATGCTATTTATGCCATCTATGCACCATGCTAGACTGTATGCATCGGATCGTGAATACCCCTAATGTTAGTTACAGATTTTTGCATTTTATGTTACGAAATGTTCTCTATGGAACCAGTATTTTCTTTTTCCAAAAAATCGATTTATGAATCATAATGGAAACACTGCTTTATCAATTAATAGGAAATTGTTGTTTTCACAATACAACGAATGTTCGTTATCTATATGCATTCCTTTATTTTAGCAAGCTGTATAAATTTTATTAATAAATAAAGGGTTTCATAGGGATCAATTAAGATTGAAGTTTATTAAGGCGGTGCCTGCAAAGCAAAGCAATGGTTTTAAAGTAACCCTCGGTGCGAACTCAGTTGGACACCACTGATGTAGGTGTGTGCAAAGAACATAGCGATGGTGTAACTTCCGGGCCGTTTCAAAAACTTGGCGATTAATTCAACACGATTTATTAAAAACACGAACCGATAGTTGCACCCTCGAACTTTTACATGTTCTTTTGCATATGTAAACACATGACTATTATCGGAATAAGTCGAATCTTGAATTGCCATTTTAGTAGTAATAACTTTATTTAAATAACCATATTGAACAGAATAAATGTATTTGTTTACACTATTTTTCAAAGATTTAATTATTGTATTTATGCAAAAATTAAAAACCACAGTANAAATTTACTTGTTAATTAAAAAATTAGATTTGTTGGATTTGGTACACTGTCAATGTTGTTGTATATTCTGCTTTTACCATTTTTTCATTACTTTCACACTATTTTTTGTTCTCAGGTCCTGTACTTCTTTGAGCTATGAAACAGTTGGTCACATTAATCATAATGAATCAAAATTTTGAGTTATTTGTTAGTTACGCCCTTTTGCATTTCAGTTAACAATAGGGATATTCACGATCCGGTGCATACTCTCTAGCATGGTGCATATATAGCATGACTGGCTAATTTTGTTGTTGTTTGAACACATGAAACAACAACAATCATGCTATTTATGCCATCTATGCACCATGCTAGACTGTATGCATCGGATCGTGAATACCCCTAATGTTAGTTACAGATTTTTGCATTTTATGTTACGAAATGTTCTCTATGGAACCAGTATTTTCTTTTTCCAAAAAATCGATTTATGAATCATAATGGAAACACTGCTTTATCAATTAATAGGAAATTGTTGTTTTCACAATACAACGAATGTTCGTTATCTATATGCATTCCTTTATTTTAGCAAGCTGTATAAATTTTATTAATAAATAAAGGGTTTCATAGGGATCAATTAAGATTGAAGTTTATTAAGGCGGTGCCTGCAAAGCAAAGCAATGGTTTTAAAGTAACCCTCGGTGCGAACTCAGTTGGACACCACTGATGTAGGTGTGTGCAAAGAACATAGCGATGGTGTAACTTCCGGGCCGTTTCAAAAACTTGGCGATTAATTCAACACGATTTATTAAAAACACGAACCGATAGTTGCACCCTCGAACTTTTACATGTTCTTTTGCATATGTAAACACATGACTATTATCGGAATAAGTCGAATCTTGAATTGCCATTTTAGTAGTAATAACTTTATTTAAATAACCATATTGAACAGAATAAATGTATTTGTTTACACTATTTTTCAAAGATTTAATTATTGTATTTATGCAAAAATTAAAAACCACAGTAAATGGTAAAAAATAACCAAAATGGGAATGATCTTAACAACTTCACAGGCAAGAAAAAAATAACCAAAATTGGTTAAAAGTAACCAAAATGGCAACACTGCAGGCAATAAAAAACCTCCGAGAATATTTCTGCCATGAAAAACAACTTCTCTTAAAAGCTCTGCCAAACCATAATAGCAGAGTTATGCATACTTTGCACTGCTATGCCATTTTTACGTTAAAATCAAAACCCAACATAATTCTAAATGTTAAGTGCTATGTGTTGGGTAACCGCTTACATTTACATAAATTAAATTCTCTGCTTATTTGTATTTAACCATTTTTTATGAAAAATGCAAAATTAGCTTGCAAATTGCAAAAAAAAAAAACAAAAAAAAAAAATCCAAGATGGCGGAATGTTGCCAAATGAAATTTAGGGATGAGACTGTGGATCCATGACCTACGTGTCAAATAGAAGTAAACGCTGTTACATTTTTTGTTTTAGTTTTTCTACCAAATTTATCTGATTTTACTGGAATAATCGCTATGTTGGCCATGATATAAGCGTCGTACAAAAAAAAATTAGGTATAAAAGTTGCGAAGAATGAAAGTCTTTACATATTTGGAATTTCAACATGCTATGTATTTTCAACAGAAATTGTCAAAAAAATTGCGAAAACTGGTACAATGTAAAATTTTTTCGCAGTTTTTGCTAATTTTTTACAATAAAAAATATTTTTTTTAATCCTTCTTTACACCAAATGTGGCAATTTAAATTCTCTACATATTTGTATTTAGCCATTTATTATGAAAAATGCAAAATTAGCTTACAAATCGCAAAAAATCCAAAAAAATAAAATCCAAGATGGCGGAATGTTGCCAAATGAAATTTAGGGACGAGACTGTGGATCCATGATCTACGTGTCAAATAGAAGTAAACGCTGTTACAATCTTTTTTATTTTAGTTTTTCTATCCAATTTATCTGATTTTACTGGGATAATCGCTATGTTTGGTACGATCCCGGTCGTTATATAAACGTCGTACAAAAAAATGTTGGTATAAAAGTTGTGAAGAATAATATCACTGGACCACAAATTTCAACTTTTTCTCTTTACCAGAAACGCCGTTATGAAATTCTTATGTAAAATCACCCCCTGATTCCGAAAATCAAGGTTATTTTTATTTCTATGGTACCGTTTTTGAGATATTTGCAAATTGCAAATACCGTTTGGTACCGTTTTTGCAAAAAAAAAAAATTGGATCCACTTTGAAGCTTTTAAAAGGTAATAAAATTTTCTATAAACTGTGCATACAACACTTTTTGCTAGGCCCTGTAGATTCAAAGATAACGAACAATCATTACCGATTTTTTCAATTTTTTTTGTAAAAATATAAAAAAAATTGTACTTTGCGGGGAAGGATCTCGAAAACCTTTTATTTTTTTGCAGATTTTTTTTTTCTCCCTAAGCTCTGTTGTATTACAAAAAAAATAAGCTATCATCGAAGAAAATCGATGCAAAACTACGTAAGTTATAAGCGATCAAATAAAAATACCCAGGTTGCGCAATTTCAACGTATACCTCAAAACGATGTATGATAAGAAGAGTGAAATACTAGCTATGCTCTGTTTCTATTGAGTTAAAAGTTCAATTTATGAATGAAATTACCCATATTTTTAACTTTTTTTTTAAATTTATTTATGTTTATACTATATTCTAACAATCTTTATCTTAATTTGATTTTACTATGTTGTCGAAATAATTATGTGTTCTACTTTGACGCTTATTCAGTTTAGGATCGGTTTCTCTTATGAGAAACCAGCAGTAATCACCCATCAATTAATTTCATTTGCTGATGAAACCTTTCGCCATGTTCATCACTTTCGTCGCCAAGATTTGCCGGAAAAAAGCTCAAATGTGAGTGGAGAAAGTGAATTTTTAAAGACATATTTACGCCCATTTTCGCATAATTATTGATTAGGTCGTTCACTATCTGCTCGTAGTTAGGGCTTTTGTGTCTACCGAGAAAAGAAGCAACGACCTTTTCAAAGGATTCCCACGCTGCTGCCTCAACTGATGAGAGTAGTCCTTTGAATTGATTATTGTTGATCAACTTTCTTATTTGTGGTCCAACAAAAATACCTTCCTTTATCTTGGCTTGAGAAATATCTGGAAAAACTGTTTTCAAATAGTCGAATGCTTCGCCTTCTTTGTCCAAAGCCTTAACAAAGTTTTTAATGAGACCGAGCTTGATGTGTAAGGGTGGAAGTATGATTTTCTCTTTCTTGACAAGAGGGGTGTATTTGATGTTATCCACACCAACGGTAAACTCGACTCTTTCCGGCCAATCCTTTCTGACGTAGTGGTCCTTACGAGCTCGGCTATCCCACTTGCAGAGGAAGCAGCAGTGCTTGGTGTAGCCACTTGCTTGGTGTAGCCACTTTGGTGTAGCTTCGTTTTGGAATTGCTTAATTCGTTCTTGAGATATGTATGATTAAGTGGACCCAATTTTTTTTTTTTTGCAAAAACGGTAAATTGCAAATATCTCAAAAACGGTACCATAAAATTAAAAATAACCTTGATTTTCGGAATCAGGGGGTGATTTTACATACGAATTTCATAACGGCGTCTCTGGTAAATTTTGGCCGTCGACCAGTGTATTCTTTACAAGTATGGAATTTCAACATTCAACTTCAACTTTCAACAGAAATTGTCAAAAGATGGCGAAAACCGTGACAATATAAAATTTTTTAACAGTTTTTGCTGATTTTTACAATAAAAAATGCTATTTTTAAAAAACCTTCTATATGCCAAATGTGGCAAATGAAATTCTCTACATATTTGTATTTAACAATTTTTTACGAAGAATTCAAAATAAGTTTGCAAATCGCAAAAAATCCAAAAAAAAACTCAAATCCAAGATGGCGGAATGTTGCCAAATTAAATTTAGGGGCATGATCTACGTGTCAAATAGAAGCAAACTGCATCAAAAAATCGCTGTTACAAATTCGTATCTAATTTTACTTGGCTAATTACCAATTTTTCGAGCTTAGAGGAATATTCACCAATGCAGATGCCCCTATTTGATATGACTCTTTTTCAAAAATGCGTTGTTTACATATTATTTTAGTTTTATCTCAAATACATCCCAATAGCAAAATTCATAGCCATAATTTAAAAAATACGAGATATATTGGAATCTTTAGAACAGTCATGTAAGCACTTTCGACGTTATTTGAATTAGTTTTTTGCTTCTCTTTTAAAATAAAAAATTTCAAATAGGGCTTTTTGCATTGATGGTAACGATATGTATGTAAATCTTTCATTTATCATCATTTTGAATTGAAAATATCATTTAAATTTCAGGATGGCGTTACGCAGAAATCGCAGTAAGGGTTTCAGTTATGGTGCTTGTGTGGAACTTAAAATTCTCTACGTCATTCAAATATGAAGATTTACATTTTGTCGACCATATAAGCTTATGCTATGATGTGGAGCCAAAATTACAGGTAGAATTAAGGAAAAAATAATCGGCCTCAACGCTAATTCCATGTGAAAAAATATTCCGTAAAAATATTAATCATTATATAAACAACTTTTCCCTTTTGTTTTCGATTCGGGAACTAGTTATTCACATGCAGTTGGCAAGGCTGAATAATTCTTTGTATTATTATTAAGGTATGTTTATATTGAAATAAAGATGTATCAAAGTATTAACAGTTTATTTAATTTAATTCGTACAATGAGTGGCTACACGACTCACCAACAAGCATCTCAACAAACGAAAATAATTATCATGTTGTGGCGAATACTGCGGCAACGCGAAGCGAACAACAAGAAAATGGCAAAATGTTCGAGGAATGACGTAGAATATTCGACAGCCAGAAACGTCAGGAGAATGAATACTGCGAACAGCGAGAGAATGAGATAGATGTCAGAACGTTCTAGAGTTGCCATGAGTGCGAAGCAGCGCGGGTATATAAGGGCGCGTTCACATAGGAAGTCGAGCGACGCCGAGCGAAGCAAGGCGGAACAAAGCAAAGCTGCTGGTGTTCACACTGAACGAATCGAACGGGAGCTTTTCTCATGGACTCGGCTGCAAAGGTACCACAAAACTTACCGTCAATGAAATGCGGCAAAAATATTTGCTTTTATTTGAATATTTTGCTATTTTGTTTGCAGCAGCATTATGAACCTGAAAAGTTGGAGCTTTCATCTCCAAAACGCTTATAAAAAAGCTTGCTGTATGAACACTTTCATATAGCTTCAGAAATTTGAAAGCTTCACTCTGCTCGAAATGGCTTCGCTCGGTTTTCTATGTGAACGTACTTTAAGGCCGCTGCAACAGCGAGTTGGAAGTCAGTCGCGAATCAACAAGCTACAAGTAGGGTTCAATCGATACAAATAAATACAAGTAAATACTCGATACTTTTCTTTTGATACCAAGTAGTTTTTTACTCGATACCTTTTCGTTCGGTATCGAGTAAGTATCGAAAAAAAGTACTTGGTATCGAAAGAGTAATTTCTACTACTTTTATCATTGCAACGGCAACTCAACAAATGACGCCCGTTATTAGAGTTTTCGCGAAAAGTGCGGTCATGTAGTAGAGAAAGTAGAAATCGCTTGTCTGGAAAGCATTTAGGAAAGTTGTTGTTTCTTGGCAGTGTGCCCCAAAAGCTATTTTTTCATAAATATTTTGTGAATAATATATTTAAATATAATTTTTTTTTTTGAACTCATATATTTTTATTGCGATCTGTTTTTTTTAACACTCCTTTGGACTCGATTTTGACCCTCTTTAAACGGACAGATTTAATTCAAACTTTGTACACTTATCAAGAATCAGCGACAATATAATAATTTCATAAATTTATCTCATTATCCTGATTAGGATCGCCAGGATGAAATAATTTCCTCACACAGCCTCTGTGTGAGAGCAAGTAAGACAACCACGCTGTCTGCGCATGCGTACCGTCTACTTACTTTCCGGCTCGAGCACGCGAGCATTTAGAAAAAATTTTATTTTGAACAATAAATCGAACTAAAAAATTAAAAATAAATATAGTTAAAAAAACTAAAAAACACGCTTTTAGAGCATATCAAACTAAAAAGTAAAAAATAATTCTTAATATAAGTTGAATATAATAATGAACAAAAAATACTAGTTGCTTATGCAAACGTCAAGCTGTGAGGTTTTACTTTATTGTGCTCTGATTTTGGCTTTCTACTTACTAAGTTCATTGTGCTAATTCTGTGTTAAAGTAGTGATAAAAAGTGCTTATGAGCATCAGAGTGTGAAATAATTGAAGCTAAGTGAAAGTTATTGGTTTTATATTAAGGCAAATTTAATTAAATGTCACTAGCATACATTCTAATTTTGCCGAGTCATTTGTTGCTATCATTGTTGTTGTATCCTTTGTAGTTAACTGAATTCATTTTGTTTTTGCACATATGTTCTACTCTCTTTGTTTACTTCTTCTAGTAATTCTTGTCACAGCTGTTTGCGTTGCGTTTATTAAGTGTCCTAATTACAGTGATACTCAAACTGTTCGCTACATTTATTTAAAGCTATTTACATCAGCTCCTTAATTGTTATAATTTATTTTGTTTATCTTTTATTAACGAGTGTATTACATAAATCTTTCAATATGAAGTGCGATCTTAAAACTTGCCAAATTAAAAGCGATTCTGAACGCTACTTATCGTGCTGGCTGTGTGATGGTATTTACCATCTGAAATGTGCTGGTTTGACGTGAAGAACTCTGGACGCTATTAATGATGGCAAGGGCCTTCGCTGGTCTTGCGTAAAGTGCAGGTCAACCGAAGTTGATCTTTTCAAGCTATTTAGGCAAACCAGAAATGGTTTTACAGAAATAGGAAGAGAATTGTCGGTACTGACAGAAAAATTTAAGCATTATGAAAATATGTTTAAATCATTCAAATGCTTAGATACCTTGCAATCTGTTAAGGATATCCGTGTGTCTAAACGTAAGCGTCTTCATAGTCCATCTAAGGAAATTGCTGCCGTTGCACGTCAGAATAATCTTCCGACGGACTTAATTAATTTATCTTCTCCGT
>NW_016158001.1:101709-101926 GCF_001687245.7 Rhagoletis zephyria
TACGAAAGAAATATTGCTTCATTTAAAATTGACGTAAATTTAGATAATTTTAATGCGCTGCTTAGTAGTTCTCTTTGGCCCCTCGGAGCTTTCGTTCGTGGATTCGAATATAGGCCCAAAAAAGTAAATAGCTTAGCTAATATTCCCCGTCATAATACTGAATCAAAAAACTAATTATTAAATCTGCTTTAAGTATGTATTACCAAAATGTAAGAGG
>NW_016158001.1:101951-117518 GCF_001687245.7 Rhagoletis zephyria
TTCCAAATAATTATCATATCTATAGACAAGATAGGGAGGACAGAATCGGCGGTGGCGTACTCTTCGCTATAGACTCTTCAATACCATCTGAAGAAGTTAGTCTTCCACACATTGATTCAGTAGAGTTCAAATGCATCCGTGTACAGGCTGGAAAAGGGTCTATTAACTTAGCTCTATGCTATATCCCTCCCCGATCTGACACATTGGTGTATTCTCGACTCATCTCTTTACTGAAATCAGTTAATTTACTGACTAAACCCTCTGATTCAATGATTGTGTTGGGTGATTTTAATTTACCAAGCATATCATGGAACATCATTGACAATGATATCATACTTTTCGCGTCTAGTTCGTACAACAACGTATTTTTAGAGGAGATGGCTGAACTCTGCCTAACTCAGGTTAATGTACTTCACAATAAGTTTGGTAAAGTATTAGATCTTGTTTATGTTGATGATGCATCTAAGTCCGTTGTAAATAAGGGTGATCCACTAGTTTTTCCCGAAGATATCTACCACCCTGCTATGGAGGTATCTTCCGAAGTTATAAGTGATGGTCAAAATTGCAGTACCCAAATGTGCGAACCAAATATTCGCTTTGATTTTTCGAAAGCCAACTTTAAAATGCTTTACAAAGAACTGTCTAAATTGTCGTGGCCTGCATTTAAAGAAAATATTGAACAAAGCGTTGCACTTTTTAACTTTACTTTACATAAATTATTTGAAAAGCATGTGCCTAAACGCTTGTATGTTCCTAAAGAGCAAACACAGTTATGGTTCACTAAAGAACTGAGAAATTTGAAAAACAGAAAGTCGCGTTATTTTAGATTTCACAAAAAAACCGGTTTACAATCATACTATGTAAAATATTCACTTTTGCGTCATAAGTTTTTTGAATTAAACAAAAAGTGTTATAAAGCTTACTTGTGTAAAATGCGTATAATATATAACCCCAAATCATTTTATGTCTTCGTAAACTCCAAGCGAAAAGTACGTGGGTTTCCTTCCGCCATGAAGTATCAAAATACCGTCTCTAGTGATAATCAAGCAATTTCTAACATGTTCGCTCAGTTTTTTAAATCCAATTATTCCATTAACTCACATGCTAACATTGACTATCCTTTTAAACTAAATATGTCCAATGAACTCAATAAATAATGATGTAGTAGTTTATCTGAAATCCTTAAAGCAGTCCTTCAGTTATGGTCCTGACCAGATCCCTACTTGTATTCTTATAAATTGTTCTNTCCGTTGCTTATGCCAGGGTTTTAACTCTCATTCCAGCACGTTTGATATATCAGATCCGCTTTTCAGCATTAAGAAATCGATACGGTCCTCTCTCAATAAATGGATCATTAAAATAAAGACATAAAATCGGCTGATGAATTTAGTTCTGTAGCTGAACAGTTTTAGATCCCGACACTTAACAAACTCCTGCCTATCGTGACAAAAATTGAAAATACTGGTTCCGTACGTCATGCAGACTGCGCCCCTCGTGCGGATGGGCGGGAATGGAGGGTAAACACCGTTGGGATATTATTATTATTATTATTGCGAAAAAGTGTGGGTTGCTTGTTAGACGAAAAATATGGCAAAGAGCGCCCCACGCCTTTTCACAATAATACTAGTATTTTCAACTTATATTAAGAATTATTTTTTACTTTTTAGTTTGATATGCTTTAAAAGCGTGTTTTTTTAGTTTTTTTAAACTATATTTATTTCTTTTTAACATTAGACATTATTTGAAACTTAAATACTAAATAAGAAAATAATCATGTATGGAGTACACNGCATTATTTGAAACTTAAATACTAAATAAGAAATTAATCATATATGGAGTACACCCAGTGGCGCACCATATTCTATTCGCAGGTATTCAATGTTATTAGAGATCTAATATTGATTTCCTTTTAAGGCGCTGGAATGACACTGTATGAGAAGTGAGTGTAGAAATAAGAGGATTTGGATGATCATGAATTTTTTGTCGGTGCGCCAAGGCGTGCTTTTTAATCTCGGAAGCAACAGTAGGGATTTTAAGGTCACGGTGTATTTGGTTGTTTGTGACATAGAGCGGAGCGATCACAATCATTCTAAGAGTTTTTGATTCGAATCTTTGGAGTATTTCTATATTGGAGGTTTCTGCAGGGCCCCATAATTGTATTTCGTATGTCCATACTGGTTTTAAAGCACTTGAATAGAGTAAGAGCTTACTCTCGAGTGAGACTTAAGACTTCGGGTTCGGTAACCAATGTAAATTTCTGAGCTTCATTCCCAGTGCTTTGCGTTTAGTGAAAATATGAGTTTTCCACGTAAGCTTGCTGTCGAGGTGCATGCCTAAGTATTTTGTCGCATCNTGCTTTGCGTTTAGTGAAAATATGAGTTTTCCACGTAAGCTTGCTGTCGAGGTGCATGCCTAAGTATTTTGTTGCATCACGCTGTGGAATATCCACCTTATTGAGTTTTACGGGCGGGCAGGTTTTTAAGGGAGAACGTAACCTGGACAGAATTTGTTTCATTTGGCTTAATTCGCCAATCTTTCAGCCATTGTGTTATTTTGTNCTTATTGAGTTTTACGGGCGGGCAGGTTTTAAGGGAGAACGTAACCTGGACAGAATTTGTTTCATTTGGCTTAATTCGCCAATCTTTCAGCCATTGTGTTATTTTGTTGAGGCCATTTTGGAGTTTAACCGAGGCGAGTTTTGGAAGGGTGTCCATTGCGAGAATTGCAGTATCATCTGCAAATGTACCAACAATTGCTCCTTCGGATTCTGGTAAATCATATGTGTATAACAGGTAAAGGATGGGACCCATCACACTGCCTTGAGGTATACCAGCCGAACTTTCGTAGAGTTCCGACTGCTCCTCGCCTTGCTTAACAAAGAAAAATCGATTTTTAAGATAGGACTCGATAAAGATATAATAGTTTATCGGGAGGGTACTCTTTATTTTGTAAAGTAAGCCGTCATGCCATACTCGATCGAAAGCTTGAGATATAGCGAGGAATGCAGCTGTACAATACTTTTTGTGTTCGAATGCAGTGTGAATGCAGTTTACAAGCCTGTGAACTTGTTCGATTGTGCTGTGCTTTTTCCTAAAACCGAATTGGTGATTAGGGATAATCTTTCTTTGTTCTATTACTGGCATCAATCTTTTGAGAAAAGGAGTCTCCAGAATTTTAGAGGCGATGGGTAGCAAACTGGTTGGGCGATATGACTCTACTCTGTCTGCACTTTTTCCTGGTTTAGGAATCATTTTTACCTGGGAAACTTTCCATTGAGGTGGAACGAAACCAGATGAGAGAATTGCGTTATGTAATTATAACTAATATTGTTCCTCAGCAATGTACCAAAAGAAACAACACAATTTTTTTTCATAAATAATTTGTAAATGATGCAGTGCGCTGTATACTTATAGGGGTGACCTTATGGATAAGTGTGAGATTTTTATTTTTATTTTCAAATTAATTTTAGTTACTTTTTTATAAAAAATATAGTTCATTCTAAATATGACTAAAACCATGTAAATCCAAGTTTCAAATTTTGTACAAAAATTAAAAGAAAATTTTGTTTCACCAAAATTAAACACTTTTTATTCAGAATAAAAAGTGTGGAATTTTGATGAAAACGTAGTAGCGCAAAAGAGAAGGCACAAGTTGTCCCTTCTTATTATTTACGTTCTTTGATGAAACTTTGTTGATTTGCTTTTAATTTTTGTACAAAGTTTTAAACTTGAATTAACAAGGCTTTTGTTATGGAATGAACTATATTATTTATAAAAAAAGTGAATAAAACTAATCTATACTAATTATATAAAGAGAAGTCCCTATTTTTTGTAACAGGTAATCTCGCGAACAGCTGGTCCGATTATCATGAAATTTTGTATACAAATAGCTTTCGGTAACCACCATGTTTTAGGCTAAAAAATAGGTGGACCAGGGACCGGTCTATTCGAAAAAATCTTATTATGATCCGATTTGCTTAAAATTTAGTACGTAAGTAGCTTTTTAGCATATATTAGCACATATGACCCATTTTTTCCGGGAAGTGGTCCAGGGACCGATCTATTCGAAAAAATCGAATTTACGGTCCGATTTGCTTAAAATTCGGTGCGCAGGTAGCTTTTTAGCATGTATTAGCATATATGATCAATTTTTTCCGAGAAGTGGACCAGGGACCGATCTATTCCAGAAAATCGTATTTATGGTCCGATTTGCTTAAAATTCGGTACGTAAGTAGTTTTTTAGCATATATTAGGATATATGGACTATTTTTCCGAGAAGTGGACCAGGGACTTATCTATTCGAAAAAATCGTATTTACGGTCCGATTTGCTTAAAATTCGGTACGTAGGTAGCGTTTTAGTATATATTAGCATATATGATCCATTTTGTTCGAGAAGTGGACCAGGGACCGATCTGTTCGAAGTAATCGTATTTATGGTCCGATTTGCTTAAAATTCGGTACGTAGGTAGCTTTTTGCCTGGATAAGCTTATAGATTCCTGTTTTCCAATTTTCATGCAATTTCGAATATAAATAGCTTTAAGTAACGACCATATCAAGGGGCGAATTCGGCACTAGGCCAGATTTTTTTGCGCCAATCAGAAACAACGGATACTGTCAAAATATAATTATAATATATAATATATCTCAACTAATATATATTTAGAAAGCCGTTTGTTAGTTTTCGCAAGGCTCGAGAGCGGCTGAACCGATTTTTTTGAAACTGCCACCTGCCGCACGTGTCCCAAGGATGGTTTTCGGCTAAAACAAGTAAGAGCAGCGCTGTCTTCGGCGATGCCGGAGGCTCCATACCTTTCATGAGCATCTGAAAATTTTACGTTAACAGATTACTGCATTTGCAAAAAATTATATATTCACAGCAGACATAGATAGAGGAGATACATATATAAAAAATTCTAGCTAAACAATCAGAGGTATGGAAGATATACCTTATATAGCACCAATCTAAGTGATTTTCACTGCTGTGTGATCGGTACGTAAACCGGTAACACAATTTAATGGGTTTAGCTTCCTACATAAAGGAGATACATATATCGAAAAACTGGTATCTGAACAATCAGTGGTACAAGAGATTAAGATTATACAGCATAGATTTTGACGATTTTCTCAGTAGACTTTGTATTATTATTTAAAAAATAGCTTACGAAATTTATCGGTTTTAGCTGTCCAAATAAAGGAGTTTTACAGTAAAACCCCATATCTGAACAATCAGTTGTATGGGGGCAATAAACAGGTTATAGTGACCCGATCTTTGTTAATCTTACTGTAAACTTTCTGCTGATAATGAGTGAAAATAGTGCGAAATTTCATGTTTCTAGCTGCATAGATGGAGTAGTTAAAACAAAAAATCGCATATCTGAACAATCAGTTGTATGGGACCTATATGTAATAGTGACCCGATCTTTGTTATTTTCACTACAAGTATTCTGTTAATAATGAGTGGAAACGGTGCGAATTTTGATGTTCCTAGCTGCATAAATGAAGAAGTTATGGCAAAAAATCTCATATCTGAACAATCAGTTGTATGGTGGATATAGATTGTAGTGACTCGATCTTCGCCATTTTCACTGAAAGTATTCCTTTGATAATAAGTGACACCAGGGCAAAATTTCATGTGTCTAGCTACTAAAATGGAGGAGTTATAACGAAAAATCTTATATCTGAACAATCAGTTGTATGAGCGCTATATGTTATAGTGACCCGATCTTTGTAATTTTCACTCTAAGTTTTCTGTTGATAATGGGTGGAAGTATTGCAAAATTTCATGTTCCTAGCTGCATAAATGGAGAAGTTATAACGTAAAATCTCATATCTGAACAATCAGTTGTATGGGAGCTATATGTTATAGTGGTCCGATTCTTCCGGTTCCGACAAATGGTTAATACATTATAAAAATACACCCACCTACTAAATTTGATCCGAATATCTCGAAAACTGAGAGACTAGATTGCATACAAACAGACGGACAGACAGACAGACAGACAGACAGACAGACAGGACGGAGACGGACATGGCTAAATCGACTCAGCTCGCCGTTCTGATCATTTAAGTATACATTTTAATGGGTCTATCTCTTCTTATTCTGGTACTTACAAACATCGGACCAAAGTTATAATACCATTTCATGCTCATGAAAGGTATAAAAAATCTATATGTAAAGGGGGAGTGGCACTTCCCATACAAACCGAATTTCTCATGCTACATATCTCTGAAAGTGTGCATGGTAGAGTTTTGGAAATTAGTATGGTGATATACGAAATCAATCGCATACCCTTGGAGAAAAATTTTAGCTATTGTAAAAAGGGGTGTGAGGCCTACAAACGTACCGACCTTTAGCTATCTTTGAATGAATTTTTTTATTCTTCTGTATATGTGTTTGTGAGTGAAATCCTCATAGATGGTTGTGCGGATTTTAACGAAACTTTTTGTGTATTTGAGTGGGTCTCTGGATGGTTTAGTTTCACAATTTAATCCGACAGTTGGCGCTGTAGTAGAGTTATTACTACAAATCTTATTTATGATCCGATTTGGCTAATGTTTTAAATATGTATGCAATACTATTGCAAAACGTGCTGCCAAGTGGTGGTGACGTCGAGCTATTACTAAAAATAGCCAAGTGAGAAAAGGGGCCGTGGAGGTCAGTTTAAATCGACCTGTTGCTCCATTGAGTATATCGAACGCTCCTGCGTTGCAATTGGACCAATGGATGTGATTTTCCAATATTAATATACGTTCGAGCTTTTAAGGTATTTCGTCTAAAATAAGTATATGTATATTGCATTTCTGTAGAACAATGATTCGCACTCATTTTGAAATTGCCACCTACTATACTGTAAAGCTTCTAGGACATTCACTATAGAACCGGATCATTGTTGCCCACAGGGAGTGAAGAGGAAAAAATTTATTTCGCTTTGCGAATAACCGTGCTATGAAATTCCGCACAACTGGGGAATTTCAAGAACTTCTTCACGGATATAACACTTTCCTTAGGTTATTTAAAGCGGCAAATGACCACCAAACCTTAATCTTAGCAGACAAATGTGCCAATGAAAATCGTAAACGTGAATTGTTGGTGAAAATGTTGGACCAAAAAGTTTAATAAATATATAAAAATTTTGGGCGGGACGCAGTTCGCCAGGTCTGCTAGTTTGAAAATAAAGCAAAAATAAAAATCCGAAACTTATCCATATTGGTGACCTATACACTCACATGACTGAAAAAATTATAACCAATACTGCTCCTTGGTAATGTGCCACAAATATTAATTAATAATTATTTTGTATTCTTACTAAATAACTTAAATATATACGTTTTCTATACCTGCAACTTTATTGGTTTTTTATTTGATTTTGACATACAATGTTTTAAACCATGATACGATTTTACAACAAAAAAGGGAAGTATATCTCGAAAGAGAAGATGAAAACAATTCAAGTAAGTACTCGATACTTTGCCGATACTGAGTAGGTATCGATACTTTCAACCTTTTGAGTACAAGTACTCATTAGAGTGATACCTTAGTGGTATCGATTGAACCCTAGCTACAAGTTAAGTTGTAAAACCGAGATAAATTGTGTTAGCAAGTTTTGTAATGTGTTTTAATTGCCTTAACAAGTATTGTTATTTGATACTGGCGTTATTGCATAAACAAGTATTGTAAAGTGTGGTCATCGTGAGCGTCTATTCAGAAATCCAGCGATACGAACCAAGGGATTTCTGGTAAATCCGTCAAGTATTCAAGGATAATCGTAACAGTTGGTGTCAGAAGTGGGATTGTTAAATTTGTTTATTTCGACGACGTAACCCTCCAGTCTCACAATACATATGTAGATGCTGCAATAAAAACCCATAATCCCTTTCAAATACAAACCAAAGCAATTCCCCAACACAACTAAAAATATTCTTTCTTTTCCTTCAAATACATTCTTTCCTTTTCCCGTTTATTCTAGAGTTGCCAATGCGCTTTTCTTATTTTATCTACTTGCATTCACGGCTTCCAATGGTAACTTTTTGAGTCCTTGGTAACTTTTTTTTTATTTTGGTAACTTTTGGTAAGTTTGCCGTGTATAACGTCAGACTACAAAATTTGGATTGATCTGAAAAAAAAAGAAGTGTGGTTGTGTGTAGCGGTGACAACACTACTAGAAACAATTGCGTTGATCAGGCAACACAGCGCTTAGCAAAAATAACTAACCAAATATCGAAGAAAATTATCTCTGGGCAGTCTACTCGTTAATTTATTACAGTGTGGGGCGCTTGTCAGACGTTCAGTATTTATTGTGATATTTGGATCGTGATCCATATTGATTGATTTCAAAGTAGTGATGGATCGCGCGGGAATGCTACATGTTCAATATTTATCGCGTCACTATTTACATGTTTTTGTGTCGAGAAGTTTAAAGTCCAATTGATGAAGGCTGGAAATCTTATCTTCAAACAGCAGTTGGAAAAGCGTAATTTGGCCACCTCCGGAAGAAAAGTGGCATTGTTATCCTGGCTGCGAGAGGCTATGGAAAAAGAAGGCATTGACGTTGACAAATATGATTTCCATCGTGAGGACGACGAGGCATCCATGAAGGGNAATGTTATTTTATTGAAAATCATCTATAATTTTTATTATATGTATGGTGATTCCACATCTAATTTGTTCAAAATGCATGCAATTGGTATCACGTAGTAAAAGACCGCATTTATTTTTTATAGATCCTTCTCTTTCATATTACCTAACATTTTTTGTAAAACGAATTTCTATAGTTTTCTTTTAATAAAACTGTTTATTGTACCCATGTCTTATTTATGGCAAATAAACAAGGTTTGTTTTTACAGTATATTGTATAACTTTTAGGTATTTTTTTTTTGTAAATTCAACTAGTTCAATTCATATTTAATACTTAACAAAACTTCTGAAAATGGCAAAACTTCAAGACCTAAAGATCGAGGAACTCAAACAGCAGTTGGAAAAGCGTAATTTGGCCACCTCCGGAAGAAAAGTGGCATTGTTATCCTGGCTGCGAGAGGCTATGGAAAAAGAAGGCATTGACGTTGACAAATATGATTTCCATCGTGAGGACGACGAGGCATCCATGAAGGGCGAAGAAAAGGAAGATACTGCTGGTTCGTCGAAGGGTATGCAGCGGACACCCGGGAAGATTGAAGAACAGCAAAAGGCTCTTAGTTCATCAACAGCTATGGACATAAACACGTTATTGCCTGCCATGTCACAGATGTCATCACAGTTGTCGTCACAGATGCAAATACAGCTTGAAGCACAGAGGACGCACTTGTTGTCATTGATGTCATCGCAGCTGTATGAAAAGATCTCGCAGCTGCAAGAGAATTTATTCAGAGACAACGTGCTACACAGGGAAAGACAGGATAAAATGACAGGATAAGTTCGAAGAGAGACAGGGTAATATCGAGGAAAAAGTATGGTAGACTCCATCCTGTGACGGCACGATTCCTTTCCAAGTCTTTAAGCTCCAGTTCGAAAAGACGGTTACAGCAAACAACTGGAGCATGGAGGATAAAGCAGCAGCTCTTTTCGTTGCATTAAAAGGAAGTGAAAGTAAAGAAACCGGAAGAGACAAATGAAATGCTGAAGAAGAAAAGCAAGCTGCTGGGCGCGGAGAAAGATGGTTCCGGCAAACGTTTTAAATGTGGGAAGACAGGCCACTTCGCCAGTGATTGCAGCGCAAGTTCCATTGGGCTCAACAATTTAGCAGGACGAAAAGGCAGGGCTGAAGGAGACGAACGCAACTCCAATCAGTCGTTAAACTGTCATAAACTGCCATTTCCACAACATCCTGAACAGCCCTAGTCTTCTGTTATGCAGAGAAGGAAATGCATACATAAGGATAAATATCCCTATATTTAATTAAGCTTCTACTAATACATACATATGTATGTAGATATGTAGAATGGAAGTTAATACTATGGTTAGGTCGCTGGATCCCAAATTTATCAGAACTGAGTTCTTTGGAATTTTATGAGCCCGTAGTATGAGTGTTTTCTATCAAAGAGTAATAATAACAATTTTCACAGCAGGTGGTTGGTCCTTTTTAAGTGTTGAGCATTCTAAAAACTGCATACTTACAGGTCTATTCTGCACATTACCGAAGATTTTGTAACCGGAAAATTGTATTACCAAAAAATGTTACCAGTTCTTGTCACCGCCAGTTCGTTGGCAATGCAGCTAAAATATTCAGCAATTCAGCTATGAAGAATTGTACAAATTCTGGCATGGCATATTTCACGGGGCAATACTTTGTTACCAGCTTATGAGATGTGATTTGAGTACTAAATATGTAAGGCCATTACCTGGAACAAGATTGAGGACTGGAATTGGTGAGGACACCCAAGTTGTAGGAGAGGTAACATGCAAAGTCGCAATAGGGAATTTAACAGTGTTACACATGTTCATAGTCGCGGAGATTGTGGATGAAGTCATCATTGGAATAGACTTCTTATTTCATAAAGGTATGCAGATCGACAAGAAGAACAGGATTATAACGTATAACAACATGGAAGTGCCCCTTAGCTTTGGGTATGATGCCCCGTACAGCAGCAAGCGAGTGATCCTAGAGGAAAGGGAACAGATTACACCGAAGTCGGAAGCAGTTGTTTGGGCGAAGATTGATGAAGATTGTGGGAAGAACAAGTTGTGGGTTGTTGAGCAACACAGAATTCTACACCGGGCGTACTTATTGGTAAAACCCTGGCTAAGACGCAGAAATATGGACGCATGCCAATTCGAGAACTTAATAAGTTCAAATCAACAATTAAACTCCGCAGAGGAACTGGGGCAATGTCGAGAGGTAGATACAATCTTCCACTGCGAAAAGTTACCTGAAAGCGATTTCATTGGCGAGAATGACATTGCGGAAGACATAAATGTATGGACGCAAGGTTTGAGAGGAAAAAAACAGCACAAGGCTAAAGAACTTCTCCGCAGATACTCCAACATATTCGACAAGGATGGCAACAAACCAGGCAGGACCAACTTTGTGAAACGTCGCATTGATACTAGCGATGTAAGGCCAATTCATCAAGCTCCTCGGAGTGTTCCACTTGCCAAACTTGAAGATGTAAACCAAATAATAAAATAAATGAACAAGAGTGGTGTGATTGAACCATCAGCGAGTCCATGGAGTTCGACGGTAGTACTTGCGAAGAAGAAGGATGGCAAATGCGGTTCTGCGGAGACTACCGGAAACTAAATGGTGTGACGAAAAAGGACAGCTATCCACTTCCCAGCATCGATGATACTCTGGACTCGTTGGCTGGAATAAAGTGGTTCTCAACACTCGGCCTTAAGATCGGTTATTGGCACGTGGAGAAACAGCTTTCAGCGTTGGAGATTGTCTGTGGCAATTCACGGTGATGTCCTTTGGATTATGCAACGCTCCTGCCACTTTTGAATGACTTATGAGCCATTTATTTTATGGACAAATTAAGTGAATTTTTTCAAAGATGTGTTTTAAACAATTTTGTTATATAAAAAATGAAAGAATTGCACCAAACAAAATTTTCAATGGTTCTGATGAGCGTTATATTTTGCGTAAAATAAGAGAGAACCCTAAGCAAATGGCCCCCAAACTGCCAACTGACATAAGCAATGAGCCCGGAAAGTCAAGCAGTGCGTACAAGGTTCGTAGAGTTCTGCACAGATACGGATTTAATGGCAGAGTAGCACGAGAAATGCCCTTAAACAGCCAAAAATCAACAAAGTCGCCTTCGGTTAGTGATGGCACGATTAATCAAATAACCGATTATAATCGGTTATTTTCATTCGGTTAACGATTTAATTTTATCGAAATTTTCCTTTCGATCAATCGAGTGATTAACCGATTAATTTTCGAAAGAATCGAAAAGAAACCATCAAAAATTGACTACAACACCGCAACACAAGCTTAACCTAAATAGCTTTTTAGAAGCGCAGGTATGCACATATTTTCATTTTATTTTCCGAATTCGGTGATGCGAATTTTCTTCTTTTTTATACGGAAGAAAATAATCAACACTACTACCAAACAGAAAAATGTCAAAAATTAGCGATAAGTGCCAGATACTTCTGTCTTGGAATTTTTTATACAAAAATTTAAAGGGCTATAAAACTGCATACTGAAAATCTTTCTAAGAAATCTAATTAAAACCTGGAATTTTTTTTGATTTTTTTTAATATTGCACAAAGCTGGATACATATACTTTATTTATACGTTTTTTGCTAAAGAATAAATTAATTATTTAATTAAAAAAAATAACCAAAATTTAGTAACAAAAAAAAAAACAATCTTGTCATGCGCTATAATTTTGNTTGGATACATATACTTTATTTATACGTTTTTTGCTAAAGAATAAATTAATTATTTAATTAAAAAAAATAACTAAAATTTAGTAACAAAAAAAAAAACAATCTTGTCATGCGCTATAATTTTGACACGGGGTGTAAGTCAGCACCCGACGTCGTTTGGGGTAGACAAATAAAAATATAAAACAGCAATACAAATATTCAGTTCAGCACAATTTAAAGGAGAAAAACTATTTTCTTTGTTTACATTAAGGCATCCTTATGAGCCATACTTTTAGCTTTATCGTGCTTTAACTAATATATATTGGTCATAACTTGTACTACAAATCTTGTTCCATTATTAATATTAGGTGGATTAAGGCAACGATCAAATTTCTAAATTAAAATTAGTCTACTACGGTACGTTTCGTTTAGCTGCCTATTCGCTTAGCTGTTTTAGTATAGCTGCACTTTTCTGGTAGAATGATCAATTCGGAAGGAGTTTTATTCATTATGTATGAACCTTTTTAGTTTAACAGCATCGCGGAATTAAAAAACGATTTAATCTTTCCATTTCAAAATAATCTAAAGACGGTAGGTTTAAAAAAAAACACATAGTTTTTAATATCCGAGTTATCTAATATATGAATACATATATGTGTATCCCCGTTTGAGAAACCCATTTATATATACTTTACTCTGAACACCTCCCATAGATACCTATGTCTGAATACCAAATTTCACTCCTATAGGATGTGCCACGCCCCCTTTTACAAACTTGTTTATATATCGTCACTACTCACGAATAAAGGCGCGATAGTGTTTTGACGGCAAAAAAAGGCGCGTAAAAAAATTTTGCGAAAAAAGATGTCTCTGAAAAACTTCGGCGAAGTATGTAAAGAGTTTATGGTTCCGAAGTTATGGCTGATAAAAAATTCCACGCCTATGGGATGAGCCACGCCCCCTTTTACAAACTCGATTATACCTTACCTTCTATAAGCACCTACCATTGGTATGTCTGCATACCAAATTTCAAGTTCGTGGGACTTAAGGTTCCGAAGTTATAGTTGATAAAGGATTCCACTCCTAAAGGATGTGCCACGCCCCCTTTAACAAACTCATTTATTTATACCCTCATATAAGCACCTACTATTGATATGACTTCATACACAATTTCAAGTTCATGTGATATATGGTTCGGAAGTTATGGCTGATAAAAAATTCCACGCCTGTGGGATGTGCGACGCCCCCTTTCACAAACTCATTTATATATACCCTCATATAAGCACCTAACATTGATACATATGTCTGCATACCAAATTTCAAGATCGTGGAACTTATGGTTCCGAAGTTATGGCTGATAAAAAATTCCACGCCTGTGGGATGTGCGACGCCCCCTTTCACAAACTCATTTATATATACCCTCATATAAGCACCTAACATTGATACATATGTCTGCATACCAAATTTCAAGATCGTGGAACTTATGGTTCCGAAGTTATAGCTGATAAAAAATGCTACGCCTATGGGATGCGCCACGCCCCCTTTTACAAACTCGTTTGTACATACCCTCCTAAAAGCACCTACTATTGAAATGTCTGCATACCAAATTTCGAGTTCGTGTCACTTTTGGTTCCGAAGTTATAGCTGATAAAAAATTCCTCGCCTGTGGGATGCCCCCTTTAACAAACTCCTTTATATATACCCTCCTATAAGCACTTACCATTGATATGTCTGTCCCAAATTCGTGGGACTTAAGGTTCCGAAGTTATAGCTGATAAAAAATTCCTCGCCTGTGGGATGCCCCCTTTAACAAACTCCTTTATATATACCCTCCTATAAGCACTTACCATTGATATGTCTGTCCCAAATTCGTGGGACTTAAGGTTCCGAAGTTATAGCTGATAAAAAATTCCTCGCCTGTGGGATGCCCCCTTTAACAAACTCCTTTATATATACCCTCCTATAAGCACTTACCATTGATATGTCTGTCCCAAATTCGTGGGACTTAAGGTTCCGAAGTTATAGCTGATAAAATATTCCACGCCTATGGGATGTGCCACGCCCCCTTCTTACAAACTCGCTAATATATATACCGTCGTATAAGCACCTACCATTGATATGTCTGCATACCAAAATTTCAAGTTCGTGTGACTTATGGGTTCCGAAGTTATAGCTGATAAAAAATTCTACGCCCTTGGGCTGTGCCACGGCCCCTTTTACAAACTCGTTTATATATACCCTCCTATAAGCACCTACCACTGAAATGTCTGCATACCAAATTTCGAGTTCGTGAGACTTATGGTTCCGAAGTTATAGCTGATAAAAAATTCCACGCCTATGGGATGTGCCACGCCCCCTTTTACAAACTCGTTTATATATACCCTCCTAAAAGCACCTACCACTGAAATGTCTGCATACCAAATTTCGAGTTCGTGAGGCTTATGGTTCCGAAGTTATAGCTGATAAAAAATTCCACGCCCCTTTAACAATATCCTTTATATATACCCTCCTATAAGCACTTACCATTGATATGTCTGCATACNCCTTTAACAATCTCCTTTATATATACCCTCCTATAAGCACTTACCATTGATATGTCTGCATACCAAATTTCAAGGTCGTGGGACTTAAGATTCCGAAGTTATAGCTGATAAAATACTCCACGCCTATGGAAGGTGCCACGCCCACTTTTTACAAACTCGCTAATATATATACCGTCGTATAAGCACCTACCATTGATATGTCTGCATACCAAAATTTCAAGTTCGTGTGACTTATGGGTTCCGAAGTTATAGCTGATAATAAATTCTACGCCTATGGCATGTGCCACGCGCCCTTTTACAAACTCGTTTATACATACCCTCCTAAAAGCACCTACCACTGAAATGTCTGCATACCAAATTTCGAGTTCGTGAGACTTATGGTTCCGAAGTTATAGCTGATAAAAAATTCCTCGCCTGTGGGATGTGCCATGCCCCTTTAACAAACTCCTTTATATATACCCTCCGATAAGCACCTACCATTGGTATGTTTCACGTTCGTGGGACTTAAGGTTCCCAAGTTATAGCTGATAAAAATTCCACGCATATGGGATGTGCGACGCCACCTTTCACAAACTCATTTATATATACCCTCATATAAGCACTTACCAAGAATGATAGAATACAAGATTGCGCCAATGAGAGGATTTTTGAGCGTAATTTTTGCGTGACGTCATCTTGGTGCAATTTCGAGAGAGAAATGCCAAAACGCATAAAAA
>NW_016158001.1:118484-121021 GCF_001687245.7 Rhagoletis zephyria
TGCAGACATATCAATGGTAAGTGCTTATAGGAGGGTATATATAAAGGAGTTTGTTAAAGGGGGCATGGCACATCCCATAGGCGTGGAATTTTTATCAGCTATAACTTCGGAACCCATAAGTCACACGTACTTGATGTTTTGGTATGCAGACATATCAATGGTAGGTGCTTATACGACGGTGTATATATATTAGCGAGTTTGTAAAAAGGGGGTATGGCACATCTCATGGCCGTGGAATATTTTATCAGCTATAACTTCGGAACCATAAGTCACACGAACTCGAAATTTGGTATGCAGACAGTTCAATGGTAGGTGCTTTTGGAGGGTATGTATAAACCCCGTAGGCGTAGCATTTTTTATCAGCTATAACTTCGGAACCATAAGTTAGACGATCTTGAAATTTGGATGCAGACATATGTATCAATGGTAAGTGCTCACGATTGAGAGAAATAGAGATTGCGCCAATCGCGGTATCGCTAATGGCACCCTGAAATTGTGCATATGGAAACTGTGCATACGAAATAATGCATATATGCACAGTTTCGGTTGAAAACCGCAATAATGCATATTAGAAAAACCGAAATTATGCATATGCACTCTTTCGTTTGAAAACCGAAATAATGCATATGAAAAAGCCGAAATAATGCATATATCCACAGTTTCGGTTGAAAACCGAAATAATGCATATGAAAAACCCGAAATAATGCATACATGCACACTTTCCTTTGAAAACCGAAATAACGCATATGAGAAAAACGAAGTAATGCATTCATGCACAGTTTCGGTTCAAAACCGAAATAATGCATATGACAAAAACCGAAATAGTGCATACATGAAAACGAACTTCTTTCTGAGTAGGCGGCCTTCGGCCGCGCTTAGGGATTATAACCCTTGCTAAGTAGAATTCTCCTTTCTGTGTTGCCGGAAAAGGGGGCCGGAAGTATTTTTGCGCAGTACCAAATTTCAAGGTCATAGGACTTAAGGTTCCGAAGATATAGCTGATAAAAAATTCCGCCCCTATGGGATGTGCCACGCCCCCTTTTACAAACATGTTTATATATACCCTCGTATAAGCACCTACCATTGATATGTCCGCATACCGAATTTCAAGTTCGTGTGGCTTATATTCTGGAAGTTATGGCTGATTAAAAATTTCACGCCTATGGGAGGTGCCACGCGCCCTTTCCGGATCCCAATTTTTTTCACCCTGTTATAGGCCCAGGTGTCATGGCAATACTCTGTCAAAAGTTTGTTCGATTCTGTTTGTCCGTTTAGACTGCATCCTGGTACATAGTTACATACATACATACATACTTTCGCAAATATATAGTAGATAAATGGTTTTTATTAATTTTCGATTTTAATCGAAATTACCGATTATTCGGTTAATTTCATACGATCAATTGCAATGCGATAAATTAATTAAATGATTAATCGGTTATTCAATTTTGTTTGGCCATCACTACCTTCGGTTTGCATAAGAGCATGTTCACAAGGACTCCAGTTTTTGGGACCAAGTGTAATTAAAAACCTGAAATTTTTTGTTGCTTTTTTTTTAATATTGCCCAAAGTTGGATACATATATTTTATTTATACGTTTTTTGCTAAAGAATAAGCTATATTTAAAAAAATAACTAAAATTTAGTAACAAAAAAACAATCTTGTCATGCGCTATAATTTTGACACGGGGTGTAAATCAGTTTTTATAACTTATAAATGGTTTTTATTAATTTTCGATTTTAATCGAAATGACCGATGAATCGGTTAATTTCTTATGATCAATTGCAATTATTAATCGAATGCTTCCGATTAATTAATTAACCTATTAATCGGTTATTAATTTTTTTTNTTGTCATGCGCTATAATTTTGACACGGGGTGTAAATCAGTTTTTATAACTTATAAATGGTTTTTATTAATTTTCGATTTTAATCGAAATGACCGATGAATCGGTTAATTTCTTATGATCAATTGCAATTATTAATCGAATGCTTCCGATTAATTAATTAACCGATTAATCGGTTATTAATTTTTTTTGCTATCACTACTTCGGTTTGCAAAAGAGCATGTTCACAAGGTCTCCAGTTTTTGGGACCAAGTGTTATTTGCTGGCGAGACGAAATTTAATATTTTTGTTTTGGCTTCGACGGCCCGTCGTATGTATGGCGCAAGCCAAATACTGATGGAAAACATGTTTGGTGTAAAGCTGGCGCTGGTTTAAAACTAAGTCCTAAGAAGTGCTCATTGTTCAAGAAGGAGGTGAACTTCTTAAGGCACAAGGTGACAACGGAGGGCGTCTATACTGCGAAGAAAAAGATTGAAGCAGTAAAGGATTGGCCAAGACCTAGGAACCTGCACGAACTACGAGGCTTTCTTGTGCTATGCACCTACTATCGCCGCTTTGTTCCGAATTTCGCCAGCGTTGCTAATAGCCTTCATGAGCTCACTATGTTCTGTGCCTATGCTAGCGTATCCGATTCCAGGTGCAACGTTTATTTTGGATACGGATGCTAGTGGTTATACCATAGGAAGCATACT
>NW_016158001.1:121143-133792 GCF_001687245.7 Rhagoletis zephyria
CTTGTGCTATGCACCTACTATCGCCGATTTGTTCCGAATTTCGCCAGCGTTGCTAATAGCCTTCATGAGCTCACTATGTTCTGTGCCTATGCTAGCGTATCCGATTCCAGGTGCAACGTTTATTTTGGATACGGATGCTAGTGGTTATACCATAGGAAGCATACTGTCACAAGTAATTGATGGGCAGGAGAATGTAGTTACCTACTATAACTGGTATATTGGGAAACCAGAGAGGAACTACTGTGTAAGCCAGAGAGAACTACTAGCTTTGGTGAAGTGCGTGAAACATTTCCACAAGTACCTCTATGGGCAACGTTTCCGAGTTCGAACGGATCATGTAGCGCTGAAGTGGCTACTACAGTTCAAGAATCCAGGAGGATAGCTAGCTCGGTGCATTGTGATACTGCAATGTTATAATTTCGCCATTAACAATGGANGTACAACAATGGAAGTGTCCACGGAAATGCTGACGCCATGTCCCGTCGACGATGTAGCTTGGAANTATTAATCGGTTATTAATTTTTTTTTGCTATCACTACCTTCGGTTTGCAAAAGAGCATGTTCACAAGGTCTCCAGTTTTTGGGACCAAGTGTTATTTGCTGGCGAGACGAAAATTAATATATTTGTTTTGGCTTCGACGGCCCGTCGTATGTATGGCGCAAGCCAAATACTGATGGAAAACATGTTTGGTGTAAAGCTGGCGCTGGTTTAAAACTAAGTCCTAAGAAGTGCTCATTGTTCAAGAAGGAGGTGAACTTCTTAAGGCACAAGGTGACAACGGAGGGCGTCTATACTGCGAAGAAAAAGATTGAAGCAGTAAAGGATTGGCCAAGACCTAGGAACCTGCACGAACTACGAGGTTTTCTTGTGCTATGCACCTACTATCGCCGCTTTGTTCCGAATTTCGCCAGCGTTGCTAATAGCCTTCATGAGCTCACTATGTTCTGTGCCTATGCTAGCGTATCCGATTCCAGGTGCAACGTTTATTTTGGATACGGATGCTAGTGGTTATACCATAGGAAGCATACTGTCACAAGTAATTGATGGGCAGGAGAATGTAGTTACCTACTATAACTGGTATATTGGGAAACCAGAGAGGAACTACTGTGTAAGCCAGAGAGAACTACTAGCTTTGGTGAAGTGCGTGAAACATTTCCACAAGTACCTCTATGGGCAACGTTTCCGAGTTCGAACGGATCATGTAGCGCTGAAGTGGCTACTACAGTTCAAGAATCCAGGAGGATAGCTAGCTCGGTGCATTGTGATACTGCAATGTTATAATTTCGCCATTAACTACAACAATGGAAGTGTCCACGGAAATGCTGACGCCATGTCCCGTCGACGATGTAGCTTGGAATGTTAAAAACTGTTCAGAAGCTGAGAGCAAATAGGACGTTATAGACGTCCGGCTAACGACAATAAGGAAGAGTGGAAGGAAGAGCAGCTATGGAAGTGTCAGCAGGAAGATCAAGATCTTAAGCTTTTGATACATGGAGCAAATGGAGGCGAAAAGCAAAACCGCAAAGGCATACTAGGCAGAATGTAATAGCTCAAAGTTAATATCTGGTGGTTTGCATAGGGTAAGGGAAAGCGAAGATGGCCNGTAGCTTGGAATGTTAAAAACTGTTCAGAAGCTGAGAGCAAATAGGACGTTATAGACGTCCGGCTAACGACAATAAGGAAGAGTGGAAGGAAGAGCAGCTATGGAAGTGTCAGCAGGAAGATCAAGATCTTAAGCTTTTGATACATGGAGCAAATGGAGGCGAAAAGCAAAACCGCAAAGGCATACTAGGCAGAATGTAATAGTTAAAATCTAAAAAAGTTAATATCTGGTGGTTTGCATAGGGTAAGGGAAAGCGAAGATGGCCAGTGCTCCCGCAATCTAATAGCAGTCCTAGTGGAGGGCACCTGAGAATCACGAAGACCCTGAAGAAGATTAAGCAGAGGTTCTATTGGGTTGGTTGTCGGCAATCAGTCGCAGAGTGGATTGCTAACTGCGCGGAGTATATTGCAGCTAAATGACCCAAATCCAGAAGTCATGGCCAGTTGAATCAGTATAGCTCAGGTGCACCATTCGATCAGATTGCATGGATGTAGCAGGTATTTCCTATGAGCGCACTGGGAAACAAATACGTCCTTGTGGTTATGGACTACTTTAGCAAATGGTCGGAGGTATACCCGATTCCAAACCAGAAAGCTAAAACAGTAGCGGAAGTATTCACCTACAATTGGGTTGCGAGATACGGAGTACCTATAGAGCTGTACTCTGACGAAGGACGAAATTTTGAATCGGCGATATTTCAAGAGATGTGCCAGATACTGGGTATCCGGAAAACTCGAACAATGGCTCTTCATCCCCAATCAGATGGCATGGTGGGACGGTTCAACCGAACACTGGTAGAGCATTCGCGGAAAATCGTGGATAAGAATCAGAAAGATTGGGATGTATACATACCATTGTTCCTGATGGCATACCAGCTGCAGTGCATGAAACTACGGGTAAAACTCCTGCCAAGGTAATCTTCGACGATGAACTCCCTTTGTCTAGTGACCTGAAGTTTGGAGTAGGTTAGGTTAGGTTAGCTCGGCTGCCCTTACCCCTCAGGAAAAGGGCACACTTAGGCCACCATGGGCCCGTACTAGAGACTCCATATGTCCCTCCGCTTACCCTATAAATGGAACCAATTCGTACCTCTGATGAAGCGCACAAAGTCATAGATATTGGCTGAATCCAGTTCGGCGAGCTTAAGCCAGAGCAGGACAGTGGCATAAGTAGTGCTCCACGCTTTCGATTTCCTCCTCATCGCGGCAGTTACGACAGTAGTCGTTTGACTGCAAACCCATTCTATTGGCGTGGATTCCCATCAGGCAATGTCCGGTGAGAACTCCTATAACATGCCGGAACAGTGGTCGCTCCAAGTGAAGGAGTGGGCGAGATCTACGCTTGTCTAGCTTAAGCCAGATATGTCTTGCTTTCCTACACGTAAGTTCCGCAGACCATCTCATATTAGCCCGTCCGACAAAGTTATTCTCCTGCCAGAGCTTGCAAGAAGATAGCGGAATGCCCGCTCTATAGGTCAACTGGTAGAAAGTGAAGCACGGTCTCTAGTGCGTTAGTCGGCGTCGATGGTAACGCTCCCGTGATCATCATGCACGCCACCCTCTGGACCATTGTTAATTGGTTTCTTATTGCAAATTTATCTACGGATGGCCACCAAACCGTAATGCCGTAGAACAGAATGGGACGCACAACCGCTGTGTACATCCAATTCACAATGTGAGGCTTCAATCCCCATTTTTCCCCTATCGCCGATTTACAAGCATACATAGGAGTTATAGCTTTCTTACAACAGTCTTCTATATTGCGCCGCCAAGTTAACATTCTGTCAAGAATAACGCCCAGATATCTTACCTCCTCCGGGAAAGTCAGTGCGTTTAAGGAAGAAGGTTGTAGCCGGTCAGCTTTCGTTTTCTTTCTTTCCATTTTTGCCGGATTAGTACTAAGTCCTGCTCCTTTAGACTAGGTATCCACGACGCGTAAGGCGCTTTGAACTAAGTCACATAGAACATAGGGGTGCTTACCAATTGCCGTCAGGGCAAAATCATCCACGTAAGCAATGACTAGGTAACCTGAACCTTGCAACCGTGACAGCAGGGTACCGTTAGATTCCAAAGAACTGGGGAGAGAATACCGCACAGTGGTTCGGATAGCAGATCTAGCTGGACGAAAGTCAAAATTTTTTTGTTTTTAAAATACTTAATGGTACTTGGAATACATTCCTGACAATACATTCAAATAGAAATTGCATTTATTAAAGCATTAACATATGAAAACAAACAAAAAAAGGTAAGTCAACGCTGCCTATTTGAGAACTCTATTTTAAAAGCTGAAATTTACCTTAAAAGATTGCTAATTGCACTGACAGATATTTGCATAATTGCAAATTGAGTTTATAAACAAAAAAATACACTTATTCCGCTATACACTTATTCCGCTATAGATTCATTTATGTCCACATTGGTATAAGCAAATTTATTTTGAAAAATCGGGGGGATAGGGGTTGTGTGTTAAAACAGAAAAATACTTGGAGTTATAAAAACTTTGGTTATGTAAGAGTTAAAATAGTAAAAATAGTAACTCGCGAATTTTCTGCTTTCTGAAATTAAAAAATAATACAACAGGCATGTAAATCTTTAAGCGCTGTTATAAAATTTTTTCTGAAATTTATTTGTGTTTCTTGCTGTGATCTTAAATTTTAGTCATGGTAAATAAAATCTTAAGAAGTGAGTTGTTTGACATTTGGAGAAGTGTTGCTGAAACTTCTAAAAGACAACAAGGTGTCCGTGATTATGTGATTAGTAAATTGAAAGAAATATGTGATGAAAATGCTCGTTCCGAGGCAAATAAAGTAAATTAAATAAATGACTTTAGATTCGTAATCAGCAACCCAGGAAACCCCCAGATACCCAGTTACATAGAAATCTACCGATTTTTTTAATTTACGTCCGCCATATTGGATCCGCCATTTTGAATTTTTGGTAAATGACTTTAGATATGTAATTAGCGACCCAGAAAACCCCCAGATACCCAGCTTCATAGAAATCTACCAATTTTTTTTTATTTTCGTCCGCCATATTGGATCCGCCATTTTGAATTTTTGATAAGTGGCTTCAGATTCGTAATCAGCGACCCAAAAATCCCCTAGGTAAGAAGTGGTGTAAAGATCCATCAACGAGTATTTGTTTAAATAGTTTCGTCCAGCTATATTTGCGATCCGAACCACTGTGCACCGCCTTGTGGGGCTTCCCGGCTTGCATATCTTGTTATAGATACCTCCCCCATATCCGAATAAATAGCTCTACTGCCTAAGAGGCAATGAACAAACTCGACCATAATGTGATCCAGCCCAAGGCGAGTTAGGGCTTGAAGAACCGACCCGGAGATCATTATTAAAGGCACCCCCGATATCTAGGAACACGCCTAGTGCAAATTCCTTAAAAGTGAGTGCCTTTTCAATGGTGCTGACAATACTATGCAAAGCTGTATCCACAGATCTACCTTTCCAGTAGACGTGTTGACAGCTAGACAGATTATTACATCAATTTCCTATCGGATCTGCGAGTCTGCGAGTATGAAACTAAGTTTAATACAGGCCTTATAGATTAAGACAAGTATCGGACATAAAACGTCAGATGTTGACTAAAGTTGGGCAGGATAATGCAATCAACAGCTTCCTCAGTTTGTTCCGATGAGCCTAACTCACCGAGAGAAGCAAGGTTTGCGAGAGAAGGCTCCGCTTCATCAGGTGGTAACAGTAATCCTAGCTTACTGANCCTGCGAGTATGAAACTAAGTTTAATACAGGCCTTATAGATTAAGACAAGTATCGGACATAAAACGTCAGATGTTCACTAAAGTTGGGCAGGATAATGCAATCAACAGCTTCCTCAGTTTGTTCCGATGAGCCTAACTCACCGGGAGAAGCAAGGTTTGCGAGAGAAGGCTCCGCTTCATCAGGTGGTAACAGTAATCCTAGCTTACTGAGAGAAGCGTTATCGAGCAAATACTCCGAGAGTACTTTACTAAACTTAGTCCAGTCAGTATGTCTCTTATTTCTGTAAGAGGCCGGGCCGGAAGTTCAAAAGAGATAACAAAGGAGAGATCCATGTGATAAGCGCCCCAGNACGTGTTGACAGCTAGACAGATTATTACATCAATTTCCTATCGGATCTGCGAGCCTGCGAGTATGAAACTAAGTTTAATACAGGCCTTATAGATTAAGACAAGTATCGGACATAAAACGTCAGATGTTCACTAAAGTTGGGCAGGATAATGCAATCAACAGCTTCCTCAGTTTGTTCCGATGAGCCTAACTCACCGGGAGAAGCAAGGTTTGCGAGAGAAGGCTCCGCTTCATCAGGTGGTAACAGTAATCCTAGCTTACTGAGAGAAGCGTTATCGAGCAAATACTCCGAGAGTACTTTACTAAACTTAGTCCAGTCAGTATGTCTCTTATTTCTGTAAGAGGCCGGGCCGGAAGTTCAAAAGAGATAACAAAGGAGAGATCCATGTGATAAGCGCCCCAGAACCAGATTTATAGTTCAGTACTAGTTCTTTTTCGCCACAAACGAACCAGTCCGATAGTAAGTAGTTCCGCACCAGTCCAAAAGCATTGAAATGTGGCACTTTCACTAAACTATTTTATTTTAAATTTTAAAAGCAGGGAAGGTAATCATTATGAGTAAAATAATTTATCGCAGTATTTAATTATTATTTTATCAATTATTATTGAGTTTTATTTTTTCGCTCAAACGGAAATAATTATTATTTGATTTTTATTTTTGGGATACAAATAATGATTATTTTATGATTTTTATTTTTTCGCGCAGAGATTATCATTAATTTTGAATTTTATTTTTCCACTTAAAAATAATGATAATTTATAAAATTGAAAAGGCCATACAGACGCAACCTACTGAAATTTTGAACTGAAAAGTTTGGGTCTTATTCCTTTTATAAGGGTGCGGCTACCTCTCAAAAGGATACGTCGGTAATCACGCTGGTATAGTTTTTTAGTTGCTTAATAATCATTATACTTAGTGATTCCATAAACAAAGGCCAAGATCCTGAAGGACAATTGAGAAAGGCAATGCAGTTGCAGAAAAAGAGATATTTAAAAAAATTGTGTCAAAATAATTACCACTTTCTCACTAAATTTATTTAAATATACAAGCCAGAGCCACCTTAATACAGTCAGTCAATAAAATTTAGGTACAACGAATTTTTTACGATACGGGCAACTATTTTTTAAATATTTTAGTTTTTGATAATTTTTTATAAAAATATGGTCAATTCTACAACAAAATCCCCAAAAATCAGAGTTCCAAACCTTGTGCAAAATTTAAGAAAATCCTGCAAAATTTCATTAAAATAATTCATTTTCTATTTACGCTCTCTAGAAAAAAGTTAAGTTTGCAGTTTTTTAGCCCATTTAATTTTAGTATAACTAAGTCCAAGTATGAGGTAGCTAGGACTTACCAAACAACCAAAAATTGCTAAATATCAATGGTAAGTCCTAGCTACCTCAAACTTGCACTTTGTTATACTAAAATGGAATGGGCTAAAAACAGCGTACTTAACTTTTTTCTAGAGGGTGTAAACTGCAATATTTGGATGGAAATTTACAGAGTTTTTGTAGTATGCGATGAGGCACCTTGTAATGACAATATGTGAAGCAACCCTTAAAGAAAACAGGCGATGACGTTTGACAGGTTCGCACGTGCATCAGACGAGACTCGGCGACAAAAGAATAAAAAGCGTAATTTTCACACTGCATATTTCTCGTGTTTTATTCTCTTTACAGCCTAATTCCCTATCTCGAACGAACAGCCAGACGGACGTTTTTTTCTTGTCCAAACGAAATCGTCTGAATTCGGAAGTCTCTATCTCGAATGATAATTTTCGTCCATTCTTACGTTCTTACGTTATTCGCCCGAAAAGATCTGTCAAAATTGGTTTGTTTACTTTGTGTGTATAAAAGTTCAAAAATACAATATTTTAATAGAATTATTTAAAAATGTATCAAGCAATAGCATTTCTTGAAGTGAACGTTCGGACGAAGACGAATTGCGGATGCAGAGGCGGAGGCTTCGAGACACTACAAATTTATTGGAATTGCCAGACGCCGAGTAAGTAGACGTGCATTTCTAGCATTCCGAACAGGCATGTTGTACGCATTTTCCTAAATTTTCTTCTTTGTGCGGCTTTTAAGACCAGCCCTAATCTGGAAAAACATTACAAGCTCAAGTTTTTATACAATTTACTATTTATAAAAAGGAGTTACCTTTTTCCATTCAGTAGCTGTTCTTTGTGGAGGTCCATGTGCGTTTAATTTATTGGCTAATTCATTCCTCTGCAGTTCTACCAGGCTCTTACTCGCACCAAACATTGGACCGCCTCTTTCCAAGTGTGGATTTTTCTTCAGCTCTTTTACCAGCACATCGAACTGAGCACTGGAAGTTTTTTAAACACTGTAAAATATACTAAACAATTAATTATAATAATACGAATGTTTTTTCGATTATTTCTTGCCTTTTTAGCTTGAATTATCCATTTTAGCGGCACACACGATAGCAAACACTTTTTTGTTTGAATTTGACACTTTTTTTCTTTATTTGAAGTCGTATTCGTGTTAGATAATTCACATTTGTTACGTTTTCGTCACATAACAATCAGCTGTTATCGACTAGTTATCGTCAGGGTAGCGAATTCGTGTTAGGCAGTACAAATACACGAACAAACTGCTGTTTGGACGAGACGAACGCTCGTTTCGTTTCAGTTGAAAACGTAACAATTTTCTTTAATTTTGCATAAGGTTTGGAACTCTAATTTTTGGGGCTTTTGGTGCAGAATTAATCATATTTTTATAAAAATTTAGGGAAAAATAAAATATTTAAAAAATAGTTGCCGGTATTGTACTTCGCTGTACCTAAACTGTATTGACTGACTGTATATCTTATTTAAGTTAAGTCCGACAAAAACTTTCGAGGTACTTCATATACATATAAACTTAAAAAGAACTGAATTTACTTAAAAATCAATATGCTTAAATTAAGACAAGTAAGACAAAGTGAACTAATATTTTTTTTTTAAGCAGAACGCGCTTTTGTTTATTACTTACTACTTAAGTTTAATACTACTACTACTGTTACTGTTCAAACCTTAAGAATAAATTTTGCTCTATTACAATCATACTATAAGAAATCCTGATATACTAAATATCTTTGTACGTTAAATTGCAACCATGCCTCGCACGTGTAATGCCCTGTATGCAGCTCTCAAGGAAACGGTCAAGAAAAAATTGCCATTATTTCGTGTGTGTGTCCAAGGAATTTTGACATTTTTAATACTTCATAGCCTGTTGCCTCACTCTTTCCTCAAGAAATAATGGAGCATATATTTCTGTTGCAAACCTGGGTTGCCTTGTGCTCTTTTTTGACAAAAAACTTTAGAAAACCGTAGTAGAAAGTGTAGTAAATTCCCTAAAAACTGCATACTGCCTTAAGGAAATTTGACACAAGAAAATGTCTTAGCCATTTCTTGTACGTCATCTTATATGGAGTTTTTGCTTTTCTTGAGAGCTGCATACAGGCCTTAAACTTCGTTGATTTGGCCGAACTGATCTGAATGTATCTGTTCGCCATTTCAGAGACGTACGAGGACACGAATAAGTAAGATACATACATACAATCTGCTCGTGAATATTACCTTAATTAATTTCATTTACAGATATTACCCACACCCAGATATAAACCACACCCAATCTGTCTTAAAGTAACGATTGTATAAACCCGTATAAATATACAATTTTCATTAAAGTGCGTTCCTAACAAGGATGATGCGAATGTGGAATTTTATGTTTAAACGCTAACATCCGCGGATGCGGGCGCCCACGCGGATGTCAAGTATTTTTATACCCTAGCGCATTTGTGCACAAGGGTATTATAAATTTGTTCACATAACGGTTGTTTGTTACAGGTAAAACGAATCGAGACAGATATAGACAATTATATACATAAATCATCAGAATGAAAGGACAAATCGATTAAGGGATGACTGTCTGTCCGTCCGTCCGTCCGTCTGTGCACACTACAACTCGAGTACAAATTGAGATATCTTAACAAAACTTGGCATGTGCACTTCTTTTGCGCGTTGGACGAATGGTATTGAAAATGGGCAAAATCAGAAGATAACCACGCCCACCTCCCATATAAAGGTAATATTGAGAAATACGAAAACTGCCATATTTTAGTAACTACTGAAGCTTATTCACTCAAAACCACTATTTACAATCATTTTTAGGCGAAAAATAAGAATATTATAAATTTTTGGAAAAAGGGGCATACACAAGAATGATAGAATACAAGATTGCGCCAATGAGAGAGGATTTTTGAACGTAATTTTTGCGTGACGTCATCTTGGTGCAATTGCGAAAGAGAAATGCCAAAACGCATATAAAAATATGTAAACAATGCAGAAAAATGTGCTAATTTTAATATTACATGGCCTCATTTTGCAGGAATCAATAAATATACAAAGATTGATTAATTAGGAACACGTAGCAAAACTTTTGGACATGTAGCACTTTAGGTAAGTACGATTTTTAGCACATGAAAAAATGGATGTATTAACAGTGTTGCATTTAATGTTGACCAAAAGGAAGGTGTGCAGCAAAGTGAGTTTTTGGACTCGACCTAAAGCATGTATTGTAAAAAGCCATTCAGAGTGCATATTTATATTTGTGGACGGTAGCCAACCACCATAAAATCCGCTTTGATTTGACGACTTTTGTACCATCTCCGAGACGTTGCATGAGTGTGGCTTCTTTGGAAACAAATATTCTATCTACATAAGTAAAACATAATTTGCGCTGAACTTTTAAATGTATAATAATTTGGGCACTGGTTTGTATTAGGTACATAACAGCGCGGTAAGATGCCGCTTGAATTAGCACCTGGCGACCTTATCCACTGGTGCATTACCTCATACCAGCACTAAAAAAATCAGGTACTAACAAAAATAAGTAGGTAGTGAAGTTCATGTATCTATGTACATACCTCGATTTGGTGTTTAATGCATCTCCTCGCCGGCAGAACTGCTTCCATTTCTCGCCAGATGTGCGTCCGTAGGAAACGAAAGAAAACTGATATCGCATGCTTTCCTTTTGTTTTCCCTATTACACTTTGTCACGGCAAACTTCATTTTACTTTGTAATGTCTCAATAATTGTTTAAAACCACGCAGAAATATTAACGCACAAATATCAAAATTTTTATTTGGTGTTTTCTTATGTTCACAATCAACAATTGCACCAAGATGACGTTGCGCACACAGCTGATTCTGTCAAAATCACAAACAGCGGATTAGCGTTTGCGATTGGCGCAATCTCTATTTCTCTCAATCGTGAGGCATACATACATGTGTATATCTTGGGAACCGCTCCACTAATTTGTTCCAAACTTGGCACAGTTGTTGGCCTTCACAAAACATACCAAACGGCTTAGAATTAAAAGAATCGGATAATTACCACGCCCACATCCCATATAACGGTAATTTAGAGAAATACGATAGCTTCTATAAATCAGTAAATACTGAAGGTAATTTATTCAAAATTGATTTTTGCAATAATTCTTTAGCAACAAATAGGCTTATAATAAAAGGTTGGAAAATGGGCGTGACCCCGCCCACTTATAACCACATATGTGTATCTCGTAACCGCTCGATCAATGTGTACCAAACTCGGTATGATTGTTGTGGTTGCCACATAAGGGCAAAACGTTGAAAGTTTTGAAATCTGACTAAAATTACGCCCACTTTTATATAACGGTAAACTTCAGAACTGTTTCAAACTTTGATATTTCGAAATTTAGGGAAGCTAATTTTACTTAAAATTGATACTAACAACAATCCCTTGAAAAGAAGTAACATTAATATGGAATTTTGGAAAATGGGCGCGGTGCCGCCCACATATATCTATATAAGTTTATCTCATCGAAGATGTTTGAAATAGACGTAAAACCACCGCTGCTTACCATGAAGCGGTAGTTTTCGGAAAGCTGAAAAAACTATATTGAATACTTGCGCCGGGTATTTAATGTTCGCCTCCGCCCGAACTTAGACATTTTTACTTGTTAACAAATAATTTAGGTAAGTAAATTAGGTGATTTAGTTAATTAGAAATGGAGAGGTTAGTAATTTTTAATAATGTTTTTTTTTAGTATAAAAAGTTTTTAAAGGGTCGTAAATCAAACCTGCGCCACTAAATAAGTACTAGCCCGAGGCAACAAACTTTAAACACTTGAAACTTGACAAAATTGTAAATACTTTTCAATTGACGCTGTACCAGTTGACAGGTCTTTCAGTTATATTTATTTTTTTTTATTGCGGTGCAATAATTCTTCATTGAGAATTGCATAGGGCTGCAAATTTCGGATGTATCCTCCTGACTCCTATCTTCACAATCTTGTATCATGGCAAGATCGTTGTTTAAACACCGTTGTTTTCCAAAGAATTCTTCATTCTCATTCTTTTGGTTGTTTCTGAATTTGGAGAACCTGTAACGTCAACAGCGTTTTTCAATTTTAGTTTTTGTAATTCATTTTTAATCCTTGCTTCTGTGACTGAAATAACTTTTAAGCAGAAATAATTTGTATTTTTTTATCATTTAATACTAAAGAAATTCATATACCAGACCTAAGGTTTGTTCTATGGTAATTAATTATTTTATTGAAATATTTTTCAACGGGTTGCTTTGCTCGTTTAGACATTTCCTTCACTTGGTACCAAACTTGTCTGATTTGGATAAGCGGTTTGTTTATTATCCTGAAAAGACTTTTAACTGGGAATAAAAAATATTTGCCTGGTAAAAAAAACTGTTATTTTCGGTTCCTTCAATATTCATATTCGCAAAAGATCCGCATTGATTATTGCGAAAGCGAATGTTAAAATTAATGCGGAAGCTCCGCGGCTTGTAATGCGAATATTCGCAACAACCCTGGTTCCTAATATATCCGTGTTTCCATTTCAAACCACATTTGTTAGCCGCCACCTTGTAAACCACCCTAACGTTGCTATTGTGCCAGCAACATTC
>NW_016158001.1:135104-148031 GCF_001687245.7 Rhagoletis zephyria
TTAACTTCGCGAATGTTCGATGTGAAAATCCGACTTCGCAAATGGTAGCGTTGTTCTTCTTCGAAAGTTTCTCGGTTGCAATGTGGCAAGTTCAATGATTTCATAGATAATCGCCATGCGAATATTTAGAGAAATCACAAGATAAATAGTAAAGCTCCCTGAGACATGATTAAGGAGGAATCAGCGAGACTTTTCATTTTTGTACTCCTGTATTACTCGCTTAGGAGCAAAAAGCGATGTCTCCTAAACGAGTAAAAAAATATTGCTCCATGAGGCATGATTTGGGAGCAATGAGCGAGATTTTTCGTTTTTGTACTCCCGTATTACTCGCTTAGGAACAAAAAGCGATGTCTCGTAAAAAGAGAAATCCAGGAGGGTTCCTTTTACATGATTTTGGAGCAATAGGTACTGAAATTTAAAGAAAATTGTGTGCTTTTGGAATAACTTATCATAAAAGAAAAACAATATAAAACAAAAAATTTACAGAAATCCATACATTTCCTTGGTGAAAAAAATAAAAATGGCAAGTCAAAGCGAATTTAAATTAACGGCTATCGGTATGTATTACTTTTGTTTAAATTTATTATATATTAATTACTGACTACAATGATTTTGTAGATTCCGATAAATTTTTATCAAAAAGACAAAAAAAAAAAAGGAGCTACAAAATTTAATTGTGAGTAACGATTTAATTGCAGAAGCGGAAGAAAATTATGCATATAGTAATGTTGATGTAAACGAAGAAAGCCCTAATTGCTCGACATATGATGGCGACGAAGAGCCATCGCTTACTAAAAAATTAGCAATATGGGCAATAAAAAATCGTGTCCCGAGGAGAATGTGCAATGAGCTTCTCGCTATTTTGAAAAAAGAAAATTTGCCTGTACCTTCAACAAAAAAAACACTGCTCCAAAGTTATCAAGCAAAAGAAATCATTGTAGATCCATTACCACCCGGTGAATATTTCCATTTTGGGTTAGAAAAATCGTTACGCGCTCAAGTCGAAAATATGGATATAGAAGGCGAAAAATTATTATTAGATACATTTTGTGATGGGTTGCCAATTTTTAAAAGTTCCTGCAAAACGCTATGGCCAATTTTGGGAGCAATTTCAAATTGTAATGAACCATCGCCGTTTTTAATAGGCACGTATATTGGACCCTCCAAGCCCCCAGATGTTGTGAAGTACTTGGAGAGGTTTGTTAGTGAATATATCTCTCTTAAAACCAACGGCATGCTTTGTTCTAAAAGATGGTTCAAACCGGAAATTAGAGCTATTGTTTGCGACGCGCCAGCTAGAGCTTTTTTAACAGGAACCGTTGGACATACATGCTCATATGGTTGCTCAAAATGTCAGCAAAAAGCTGTAAGTAGAAATAGACGACTTGCTTATAGCTTAACTACTGGGGAAATGAGGACCGACGAAAGTTTTGCTTTTCGAACATCAACCAATTATCACGTACCGAAATTTCTAGAATATCCACATCCACTAGAAAAGTGTGGTGTAAAGATGGTGACACAAGTTCCTTTAGATGTTATGCATTTATTTAGGGGTCGTCAAAAAAATTGCATGTTATTATGGCAAGGGAAAAGTTTGGACAAAAAAAAGNGATTTAGGGGTCGTCAAAAAAAATTGCATGTTATTATGGCAAGGGAAAAGTTTGGACAAAAAAAAGAAATTGGTTGGAAAAGATTTGATAAACGAAAGGATGAAAATTATTCGCAAATGCACACCAAAGGAGTTTGGCCGAAAATGTAGATCCTTCGAAGAATTGCCTCGTTGGAAAGCCACGGAGTTTCGCCAAGTGGTGTTATACACGGGTTTGCTTTAAGAAAACTTTGATTTCACCGAATAAGCTATCAATAAAAAATAATAAGAGAAAAATAACTAAAAATTCAACGTATCAATCGGGAAGAAATTAAAGTAATGGAAAATAACCGCGAATTCCAATTCTGTTCTATTGGTTTGTATATAAACAGCATAATTATTTTTGTATACGAATTTATNTAAGAGAAAAATAACTAAAAATTCAACGTATCAATCGGGAAGAAATTAAAGTAATGGAAAATAACCGCGAATTCCAATTCTGTTCTATTGGTTTGTATATAAACAGCATAATTATTTTTGTATACGAATTTATTTGACTAATATATCTGCTTTTAGATTGCGCTAGCACCTCTTGGTTGTCCGGGCAAATAGGATCCATTTTTACAAACGGAAGCGGTATGTTAAATAATTGGCACTTATGCATACATATGTATTTACATGTGTTTTATGCTGAATTTGTAAATACTCAGCATAATATTCAAAAAAGTTTATCATACGCAACGTTGAATTAAATTGATTTCATGTTGCACTTTTACTACCAAAAAAAAATAATGTTACTCATACGCCATATCGTACACGGCCGTACTCATACATACTCCAACACTCCGTATGACAGGCTAACCTAATATTCACGCACGCCGCCAATTTATTGTCAAAAATTACTCATGCACATGCAACTTGTATGAGATCAACCGAAATTGAACGGCGTGCGTATGAAGCTAACTCAATTTCCAATTTTTGTTCTGCGTGACATTTTGATTTGACGTTTCGCTCAATGAAATCAAATGCAAACGCATGCAAGTCAATTTCGGGTGACGCAAAAAAANAAGTTTGAATTTTCTTCAATCGCTATGCAAAAAAATTTACTTTTGCACCCAAAAATGTTAAGCTTTTTATTTACAATTTTTAGAAATTTTTGGGTATGCAGAAAAAAAGAAAAATAACCAAAATTAGTCAAAATGTCACTTGACTTAATCAGCTGACCCCAAGGGTATATATATGTAGATATATAAATATATTTTACCGATTTAAAAGAAAACCTCATATCGTCACGTAAAATGCAAAAAGTCGTAAGCAATAAAAAATGCAAAGTTCAATTTTTGATTGATATTATGTATTTGAACGAATTGCAACTCCCCACATCGTTTTATGCAAAAATATTATTACTCACTACTTTTTCCATTTAAGCGATGATGTTTGTTACGTCTTTGTATCTTTTGTTTAATATACTTAATTACAGGAACAAGCAATATAGTAAGTGGACCTCGTACCGACACTGACCCGGTGACTGAAGCCTTAAAACGACTGGAAGAACAAAATCGGTACCTTTTGCAACTGGCCTCAAAGCAAAGCGTTCTTTTGGAAGAGGTTTTAAAAGTGCTCAAACCAAAAAAACAGGACTTAGGAGTTTTCCCCTTGGATTCCGTTGAAGACCTGGAAGCTGCTGAGACTTTAATTTTAAGTAAAAACGAGCAGGAAGTTGTAAGTATTTTTTAAAATACCCGCACATGTTTATAATTTTTTTTATAAATTATTAATATCATTGCAGATTACTTATCTAAGAAGCAAGTTCGGAAGAAGGCCAATTTTTAAATTTATCGACGAGATTTTTGGAGACGAGTTAATTTTAAAAATCAACTGGGATGGCGCAAAAAATAAGGTGGCAATTAATAGCTATAAGCTTTTTAATACGTTCTTTTTTGGTAATGATACCAAATTGTTCTGTAATTCTTTTGTTATAAATATATACTCTTTTACAGATGCTTTGAAGGAGGAAAACTTATCTTACGAGGCCTATGAAGCAAATTTTAAGAAAGCCTTCCACAAACGCAAAGCTTACTTCTATAGAAAAACGTATAAATTAAAAAAGTAGATATTTGTTATAATGTTAGTCTGATCGAATTTTTTACTGTTGTTGTTTTGTTGTTGTTATTTTTTAATATCNGTAAAAGGTAGAGCCGGACGGCAGGTGGAATCGTTGCTTATCCACCCAAATAGTGTAGATGCTGCGATGAAAACTCAAGAATTTCATTACGGCCGACTGGAGTTATTAATCCGCAGTCAAATAGCAAAAGCTCGATCGTTTCCTGTAGTAACCGGAGGACGAATAACTGAAATCCTCAACCTCAGTGATATGGTATCTAATTTAACAGCGTTCCTGGAAAATTCCGGAGCCATACGCATCTCAATAATCCGGCTCTTCTTGAGGAACTTGTTTGCAAGCTGCCGGTTAACAAGAGAGAAGAATGGTATCGTCATATATTTACTTTGCAAATGACTTATCCCACTGTACGTGATTTCTGCAATTAATAATAATAATAATAAATTGGCGCTTACACATACGTTAGTATTTGGCCGAGCTTCTCCTCCGACATGTGGCGTGCGCCTTGATGTTGTGACACAAAGCGGAGGGACCTACAGTTTTACGCCGACTCCGAACGGCGATTGTATTTTTAAGAGAAGCTGTTTTTCATGGCAGAAATATACTCGGAGGTTTGCAATTGCCTGCCGAGGGACGACCGCTGTAAAAAAAAACGTGTTTCTATATCTTTTACGATGTTGCTTTGGCCAGGGCTTTAACCCAGGTGCTGATGAGTGAAAGCGGGCACTGCTTACCACTACACCACANACGTGTTCCTATATCTTTTACGATGTTGCTTTGGCCAGGGCTTTAACCCAGGTGCTGATGATTGAAAGCGGGCACTGCTTACCACTACACCACAGCGTCTTTCTGTAATTGGCTGCAGCAAATTGCTACTTACGTGTCTATGTGCACCGATGTCATGCTTCCAAAGAATGCAGGAAATTAACAGGTTAGTAATAAAGTTAAAGCTTATCAAATCCAGTTATGACTGCCACCAACATTGAGAAAATGTGTACAATGTGTGAAAACACCAATGTGGCTGTATTGCGGCTCTACTCGATTGCGCAAAATAGTCACACCAATGTTGAATTGTGAAGAAAAAGACAAATAAACTTGGTTTTAGTCAAGTGCTTTTAATATTAATGATTCGATACTCGTTATAAATATTAATTTGGTTTAGGCTGTGCGCCTAAAGATTCCGGCCCCCTTGCGGTAAGCAATCATTTAGAAAATCTGTTGCGTCTCAGCTACCAGGCGCACATGGTTTTTTGGAGGAGTTTTATTNTCTACAAGTGATTTACCTCCGGAAATATGATGTGGCTTGGTAGCTGATGTCTTCGCTCAGTGAAGTTAACAATTTGCGGTTTTTTAGTTTGGACCGCCGGACAATAACTGACGTTGAGGGGAAACTTAACGAAATTTCGTTGTCCGGCGGGATATTAGTTAANTTTAGTCAAGTGCTTTTAATATTAATGATTCGATACTCGTTATAAATATTAATTTGGTTTTCTACAAGTGATTTACCTCCGGAAATATGATGTGGCTTGGTAGCTGATGTCTTCGCTCAGTGAAGTTAACAATTTGCGGTTTTTTAGTTTGGACCGCCGGACAATAACTGACGTTGAGGGGAAACTTAACGAAATTTCGTTGTCCGGCGGGATATTAGTTAACGGCTCGAGGGTTATAATAATGTATGAGCTTGTAAGTTTGTGTGAGTACATAAGTTAACACTAGGGCGGATCACTAGAGTGTTAAAAAGAATCTTTAGGCTGTGCGCCTAAAGATTCCGGCCCCCTTGCGGTAAGCAATCATTTAGAAAATCTGTTGCGTCTCAGCTACCAGGCGCACATGGTTTTTTGGAGGAGTTTTATTATTAATAATATTAATAAAAATTTAAATTTCAAATCTGGAAACACCAATAAGCGTTCCAGCAGCGGCGGCGGCGTCCATCAAGTTCAGCCTTCTTTCTTTGTCGCTACTACAGGAGAGAAATTGAAAAATAGGTGTGGTTACCATTCAAATGCACTCACGACTTATCTTATATGAATATAAAAAATTCATTGTTTTTTTGCAATAGAAATAAAATCCAATTTGAAACTANGGCCTTCTTTCTTTGTCGCTACTACAGGAGAGAAATTGAAAAATAGGTGTGGTTACCATTCAAATGCACTCACGACTTATCTTATATGAATACAAAAAATTCATTGTTTTTTTGCAATAGAAATAAAATCCAATTTGAAACTACCCTCCAGTACTCCTAGGTAAGTAGCTACTCTATTAACCCGTGGTAGTGCAGAATAGCGAAAAACTACGACAGAGGGCGCCCATAAATCACGCAAGTGACTACTTTAGTAACTCCCGGTGGTGCAGAGAGAGCCGATGTTGACTACCGCCTAGGACATTGCCTTGTAAAAGTAATCGATGAAATACACAGCAAGTAGTCGTAATTGACGGAGTTTAGCAGGTAGCTACCGATTCATCAGTCCTGTAGTCGCTCCCCCGTACTGCAGGGTATGGATATAAGTAAAAAACTCCATTTAAAAACTAGGCTCTGCAGACTCCGGAGAGTACCCACCCAAAGATGGTGCTCTGAGCCAGCAGAGGCCCGAAGGTGTTCGGAAGAATGCCGGGTAGCAGAATATCGGCGTAAACGTCGGTTCCGAGTACCAGACGAATCGGCGCGGAATTGTAAAACTTGGGATCAGTTAACCGGATATATGCGTACGATGCGGCAACGGTCGGATCTATGCTGATGCTTGGCGCTACTCGGTGAAAATGAGGCGTAACCACGGCATGGGCCGCAACTCGCCTATTCTGGCCGTGTTTCCCTCGGAGACATAAGAGACTGCCCGTTTGCTCGCCGACTCGTGTTTGCTCCAGACGTAGCTCGCGGGCCAGGTCCGCAGATACAACTGACGTGGGACTGCAAACGTCAATAAGAGCACGGACTAAATGCAAGCGCTCTCTCGCCTCAACTTTAACCACGGCCGTCGGAGGGATAGCGACCATAGGGCGGAGGGTTGGCCCTACAACGGAGTTTTGCGCCGTTAGCCCATNTCTCCAGACGTAGCTCGCGGGCCAGGTCCGCAGATACAACTGACGTGGGACTGCAAACGTCAATAAGAGCACGGACTAAATGTAAGCGCTCTCTCGCCTCAACTTTAACCACGGCCGTCGGAGGGATAGCGACCATAGGGCGGAGGGTTGGCCCTACAACGGAGTTTTGCGCCGTTAGCCCATTACGGAACGCAATGTGCGGATGGCGATGAATTGTGCGAAGATCACTGCAGGCGGAAAGGCCGAGTTTCCGCTCTGCAATTTCTTTGGCGTCTCTGATGCGTTCGCTGACGCTGATGCTTTCGCTGTCGCTTGTGGGGCAGTTGGCGCTTATGTGGTCGTTGGCGGTCGCGCTCATGTTGGAGTGGGGGTCGGAAAGACCTAGTTTCCGATCCCCTCACAGTAGTCAGGTGGAGAGGCCGAGTCTCCACTCCGAACTCGATAATCTGGCCCTCTTCAATATCTGGACGGAGAGGCCTGGTATCCATTCCAGAATCAGATGCGTATATTGAGATAGCCGCCTCATAATTATTGCACTCTTCTTCTNTGCTCATGTTGGAGTGGGGGTCGGAAAGACCTAGTTTCCGATCCCCTCACAGTAGTCAGGTGGAGAGACCGAGTCTCCACTCCGAACTCGATAATCTCGCCCTCTTCAATATCTGGACGGAGAGGCCTGGTATCCATTCCAGAATCAGATGCGTATATTGAGATAGCCGCCTCATAATTATTGCACTCTTCTTCTTCGACTTGGATGCTCCAAGGCTTTTGTACTTCCTCTACGGGTCGTCGAGCTTCACCGAGGTGAAGCATAGTGTGGTGCTTCTCACCGCATCAACGGCATCGTCCTTCGCTGGTGCATCGTTCGGTTTCATGATTTGTGGCTAAGCAATTTCCACAGCATCGACCAAGTAGCGCTTCTCTTAACCTTTCTTCATGGGTTTTCGCCGAAAAACCGGGCATACCCTTATTGGGTGGTTTTCGTCGCATAAGTGGCACGGCACGACGAAGCGATGGGCATTCTTCGTGGCGTTTCGTCTAACTGCCTTGAAGCGAGTCATAGTTTTCTGAAATACGCCTTTTTTATTTATGTTGGGTGGCGAGTGTATTGGCTATACATATCTTTGTTTGTCGAAGAAATTTCCTTTGACATATTAAACTTGTTGATGTACGTATGGTATTATGTTCGCATATCACAAATTGGAGTGTGTGAATTCGGTATAAGGTATGTTGATATGCTTCACTCCGCAGTGATGCACGGGCCAAATTAAATATCAAATTGAGTCTACTTATGCCGAATTCATAAGAAAGTAAGTATATTTCTTCTTCTTCTTCTTTTTTTGCGCTGCAACCGCCTAAGCGATTTTGGCCGAGTTCAGCAAAGCACGCCAGTCGTTTCTCCTCTGTGCCAACTGACGCCAATTGGAAACGCCAAGTGAAGCCAAGTCCTTCTCCACCTGATCTTTCCATCGCAGTGGGGGCCTCCCTCTTCCTCTGCTACCACCAGCGGGTTCCGAGTTGAATACTTTCAGAGCTGGAGCGTCGGTGTCCATTCGAACGACATGACCAAGCCAGCGGAGCCGCTGTATTTTAAGTAAGTATATTTATTTCCATTAATAATGGTGAAAAGTGTCTTTTCATTATTTCGACGAGTGTGGTAGTGTTTCTTTTGCCTATTATTACAAATACGTTACCAGTTGTATGTATGTACAGTGACGGGCAAAACTGTAACATGGTGTAACACTTTTTATTTTAGCCACCGCTAAATTTCCAAGTTCTAACAACTTTCATACTTTTGGTGTATATTCTTGTTGGCACATCCCTACTCCCTCTTTTATAACGATTTGTAGTCAATACAACAACAATAAAAAAACCAGCAGACAAAAATGTAAATTAAGGCAGATGTTACAGTTTTGCACTCATACATTTTTAAGAACTTTTTAACAATTTTCAGGAGCAAAAAGAACTACTGACACAATCTTCAGTACTCTTTTGCTTGTTTTAGTTCCTGGATACGATTTGGCATACCTTATTTTTATCTCTGTAAAAATTTTGGAGGTATATCCTTCACACACATCACAGCTCATGTACTCGATCCTACGGACTTTGATACTTNGCAAAAATAACTACTGACACAATCTTCAGTACTCTTTCGCTTGTTTTAGTTCCTGGATACGATTTGGCATACCTTATTTTTATCTCTGTAAAAATTTTGGAGGTATATGCTTCACACACATCACAGCTCATGTACTCGATTCTACGGACTTTGATACTTATTAAGATGTGCTTTTAGTTGCTTTCGCAAATTCTCGATGAGATTCATGTCCGCGGATTGTGGAGGTCATTTCAAATTAGCAAATTTTTGCTTTTGTATCCAGGCTTTGCGAACATGTGCAGTGTGTTTTGAGTGATTTTTCTGCAGAAACTCTCATTTTTTCGACTACATCTTTTGCAAATTTTGTTGAAATATGAACAGATACTGTTCCNTGCAGAAACTCTCATTTTGTCGACTACATCTTTTGCAAATTTTGTTGAAATATGAACAGATACTGTTCCTTACGCATAATGCGTACTAAAGGACAAACAAAAATTTTTAAATACAACTCCAAACTATTATTGACCGACCACTGTGACTCACAGTTTGCCTTACATTATGCGCATGAGCTTAACTTGGGTCTTTGACCCAATACCATGCCCGGCCATCTGATTGAAAGCGATTAATTTAGTCTTGTCAGACCAAATAACCTTCAATTGAAACTTAAAAATATGTTTTTTATTGCATTCTGAACGGCCTAACATAACCCAATAGGCAACGGTTCGGTTTTCGTGCGATGCAGCGAAATGCTGCCACACTCGCACATGTATTATGATCAAATTTGCTTTTTTCTTCTTTATGATGCCTTTGCGCTCAATTTGGCAATTTTTCGCCTCGCTGTCTATTGATTTGCGTTAAAATTTAATACCTTAAGCGCTTCTGTAATAGTGGCTGCATCGCTACTTGCTACNTATTAAGATGTGCTTTTAGTTGCTTTCGCAAATTCTCGATGAGATTCATGTCCGCGGATTGTGGAGGTCATTTCAAATTAGCAAATTTTTGCTTTTGTATCCAGGCTTTGCGAACATGTGCAGTGTGTTTTGAGTGATTTTTCTGCAGAAACTCTCATTTTGTCGACTACATCTTTTGCAAATTTTGTTGAAATATGAACAGATACTGTTCCTTACGCATAATGCGTACTAAAGGACAAACAAAAATTTTTAAATACAACTCCAAACTATTATTGACCGACCACTGTGACTCACAGTTTGCCTTACATTATGCGCATGAGCTTAACTTGGGTCTTTGACCCAATACCATGCCCGGCCATCTGATTGAAAGCGATTAATTTAGTCTTGTCAGACCAAATAACCTTCAATTGAAACTTAAAAATATGTTTTTTATTGCATTCTGAACGGCCTAACATAACCCAATAGGCAACGGTTCGGTTTTCGTGCGATGCAGCGAAATGCTGCCACACTCGCACATGTATTATGATCAAATTTGCTTTTTTCTTCTTTATGATGCCTTTGCGCTCAATTTGGCAATTTTTCGCCTCGCTGTCTATTGATTTGCGTTAAAATTTAATACCTTAAGCGCTTCTGTAATAGTGGCTGCATCGCTACTTGCTACTAAGTTCACAAGATATCGGACCGTAATATTTTTTGGCAGACTTCCTTTGTCCTTAATAACATTTAGGCTATATTTTCTCTCAGTCTTAACATTTTCAAGTAGCAAATTCCACAATTTTTTGCCACTTTTCGTGCGGTCCCTCCTTTCCGCAGTAAATTTTTTATTTACATTTATGATTCCTGATTAACTATATTATTTACTGGTGATCACTTCTTCAATTAATTACAATACAAAAAACAGTCATCTGACTTCCAACTAAGTAAGAAATACTTCCAGCTAAGTAAGAAATAATTGTCAAATGCAAAACTGAGAGGGAGTGCGAAACTGTAACATCTGCCTTAATTTACATTTTTGTCTGCTGTTTTGTTATCGTTGTTGTATTGACCAACAAGAATATACAACAAAAGGATGAAAGTCTTTAGAACTTGGAAATATAGCGATGGCCGAAATAAAAAGTGTTACACCATGTTACAGTTTTGCTCGTCGCTGTATATCGTGGGAACTATTTAATCGGCATTTGAAGATTTGCTTGTTAATGTCGACACTCAACGATCAGTGCCTCCACCCGCAAAAATTGTGCATATCATTAAGCTCAGAAGAATTCCACAGTTCTTGCCATCGAACACATCTTTAGGAATTGTATCAACTGTAAAAAAAAATTGGTGCTCCAACATACACCCAACCGACGTTAGCTCCCCATTTGTGAAAATATTAAGATTTTTGTATTGCAATCGAGAGTTCGTCGATTGTTCTTTAATGTTCGTCCATTTTTAACGTTTGTTTGTTAGCCAACAATTTATAATTAAGTTTTCAATTTTCACTTTACGTAATTCCTTAAGTTAGCACCCGCAACAGATTATTTTGGGTTAATTATTATTGCAATCGATACTTCGTCGTCTGTTCTTCATTGCTCGTCCTTTTTTAACATTTGTTCCTAAGCCAAACATTTATAATTAATTTTTCACAGTTTACGGTTCCTGCCTNTCAACGATCAGTGCCTCCACCCGCAAAAATTGTGCATATCATTAAGCTCAGAAGAATTCCACAGTTCTTGCCATCGAACACATCTTTAGGAATTGTATCAACTGTAAAAAAAAATTGGTGCTCCAACATACACCCAACCGACGTTAGCTCCCCATTTGTGAAAATATTAAGATTTTTGTATTGCAATCGAGAGTTCGTCGATTGTTCTTTAATGTTCGTCCATTTTTAACGTTTGTTTGTTAGCCAACAATTTATAATTAAGTTTTCAATTTTCACTTTACGTAATTCCTTAAGTTAGCACCCGCAACAGATTATTTTGGGTTAATTATTATTGCAATCGATACTTCGTCGTCTGTTCTTCATTGCTCGTCCTTTTTTAACATTTGTTCCTAAGCCAAACATTTATAATTAATTTTTCACAGTTTACGGTTCCTGCCTTTAGCACCCCAACTGTGATAAATCGTTTGTTCGTCGTTTTCTCGTCCCTAAAATGGACCAAAGCCGTTAATAAACCCATCATTTTTACTTTACGTTAAACATTACGTAAACTTGGAATTGGGTCCGATGAGCTAAAAAAAAGTAGGCGTGGGCCGCCCTCTTTTCCTGATTTTAACGGCATATTTTTTTTTGTGCAAATTATCAGGGATGGCGCTAAGGGGGCTCAACGTGAAATTTTCAACATTTTTAAAAGCTTATATTTCGAAAACTCTTGAGCCGATTTTAAAACTATGGACACAGTTGGAAAAGTGATTGAAGGACCTTTCATTCGATATTTCTTTATGTATATAATGTATACATATTTTGAGAAAAAGTACAAAAACCTAATCATGGCAATTTTTTTTATAAAAATGTATGTTTCTCGTAAAAAAATACGTAATTAACTATGTTAACAAATATGATTATCAGAAAGAGCACAAAAATATCTGTAATTTGATGTATGACTTGTAACAAAAAATTCTTCTGCACATTATATTTGTTTAAATATATTGTTACGATTATCCTCGAAACCTTGAGGGATTTCCCAAATATACTCGGGCTCGTATCGCTGGATTGTTAAATAAATGCTAAAGATCACCAAATTGTAGTACAATTAACTTTATTGTACAACAACAATTTTACAATACTTGCTAATACAGTAAAAACACTACAATACTTGTTAAAGCAATTACAACGCTTTACTGAACTTGTTAACACAATTAAACTTATAGCTTGCTTATTCGCAACTCGCTTCTCTGCTCACTTTACTTGTAGCTTGCTGACTTGTAACTCGTAACTAACTCACTTCGCTGTGGGGGCGCCCTTATATACCTGCGCTGGCACTTATGGCAACTCTAGAATATTCTGAAGTTTATCGCTCATTCTCTTTCTCTCGCTGTTCGCAGTGTTCATCCAACTTGACGTTTCTCTTTGTGGAACATTCTACGTCATTCCTTGAACATTCTGCCTATTTCTCGTTGTTCGCTTTGTGTTGCCGCAGTATTCGCCACACTGTCCTCCACCTAAGTCTGATCGTCCCGATCAGACACACTT
>NW_016158001.1:150993-160430 GCF_001687245.7 Rhagoletis zephyria
GACGGTGGCAGCGTTGACTCCTAGGTATTTGGGGAGATGCTGGTGGATGACGACAGTGGATGTTGTGGTTGTTGTGGACCAAAGCTCACGGGTCGATAGCTCCACAGTGTGGGATTTTTGTTGTTGTGAGTGGGGCAACTCGCTATGCGATTGGGCGATGCTTGCCGGAGATTTCCAATTGTCGGCACGACGGGAGCACTGATGAAGCCGGAAGCGAAGGTGGAATTTTATCACCAAACACGGGTCGCGGACCGGCTGCGATTAAACCAACACACGCTGAATCAAAACAACAACCGAATATAATAAAACCACGCAGGTTAACTGGTTAAATTCAAGTGATTGGTTTATTGTATTTTCACAACTTATTTCACGGGTTTTGCGAATAAAGAGTAATTTTTCTACAAACTAGATATGCACGAGCTCGAATGTATAAAAATCGAAAGTGTTTTTAGTTCTTTTCAGCACGGGTATATATATATGTATGCAAAACAAATGTCAAAAAAAGTCTACACAGATACGAGTAGACAATACATGCATTGCCACCCGTATCGCCAGATGCTTACATAGCGCCTAGACTATCAGTTTAGACAAAAAATACAAAATTCATTGCAAACAAATTGCCGCATTTATATGAAGAAAAAAATGTAATTGGATGATCCGAAGTTAACGGCGAACATGCTGCAGCGTTGTTCGCGTGAACAGCATAGAAGGGTGAAGCCAATAAGCGTTGGGTATGTAGTCATAGTGTGCGACGACAATGAAAGCCGCGGTCAGTGGAAACGAGGTATAGTAGTTGAAGCTAAGCCAGCCGCTGATGGTCAAGTCCGATCGGTCCTAGTGAAGACGACTTCCAAAAATCTACGACGACCAGCATGCAAGATAGCAGTTTTTGACGTTATTGGTGCTTCTCTCGATCCCGACTCGAATCACGGGGGGCATAATGTTACTGTTTAAACCTTAAGAATAAATTTTGCTCTATTACAATCCTACTATAAGAAATCCTGATATACGAAATATTTTTGTACGTTAAATTGCAACCATGCCTCGCACTTGTAAAAGTCGTTAATTTGGCCGAACCGATCTGAATGTAGCCGTTCGTCATTTTAGAGTCGTACGAGGATACGGATAAGTAAGATACATATGTACATACAATCTGCTCGGGAATATTACCTTAATTAATTTCATTTACAGATATTAAAACCACACCCAATCAGTGTTAAAATAACGATTGTATAAAACCGTATAAATATACAATTTTATTTAAGGTGCGTCCCTAATGTATCCGTGTTTCCATTTCGAACCACATTTGATAGCCGCCACCTTGTACGCCACTCTAACGTTGCTATTGTGCCAGCAACAACTACTAATGTGGTTTATAAAGTTTTAATAAATGCGTTTAAACATTTGTAATGTTATTGTCCTTCCTTCAACCGATCGTATTTAATATAAACGGGAAATGTTTCGACAAGCCTGATTAGAAATGTAGATCTAAGGTGACGAATTTATAACAGGTGGGGAGCTATAAAAAATTGATGCAGATCGAACTAGATCTCATCTGTCGAATTAGGAACTGGTTCGGAACTTGAGCCAAAGAGATGCAACGGGGGACAATTGACACTTCCTAGACATCGCAATGTTAAATTCGCCAGTCGCTAGCATGCAAAAGAAAATTAACGCGTACTAGTCATGGTTCAAACGCAGTAGAACCGAACCAGTTCCGCACTAGTTCGTTTCCCTACAGGGCAGTGCTGCAATTTTGGTGCTTTTGGAGATAGAATTGGATTTTAGCTCCTGGCTCCTTTTTTAGCTCCTTTCAAATTTATATATCACTTTTTTAGCTCCAGAAAGTTTTAGTTCTATTTGGTATATATAAGCCAAAACTTAAGCGTTGATAAAATGGAAAATTTCGAGTGGCAGTGTATCCACCATGAACTCTTGGATCTAGGTTAAAGAATTCAAAATTTAATTAGAGGAAAATCACTTTTCTGATAGCGCGGACTTTGTTTTGCCTTACTAATTTTACATTTAAGGAGAGCTGGAAGTAAAACTTTCCCGAAAAATTTTGCGAAAAAATTATTCAATTCAAATATCTGAAATTACAGACTTCAACAGTTTGTAATGAATTTTTAATTCACTGTTATAAGTGCCATAGCGAGAATTCGAAATATATGCACCTTATTTTGGTTTTAAAAGATTTGTTCAGCACTTAAACTTATAAAATTCGTTGTTTTTATTAAAATTGCCGAAAATGTAAAAACAACCTTATGTCAATAAATGCTCAACCTTAACAAAAATATGTAGCTCTTCATTTTAGCTACTATTAGTATTATTTAGCTCTTTATAGCTCTTTTTTCGACCGTTTCAGCTCCAAACGAAATTTTTCTCTGGCAACACTGGTGATCAGAGAATGAATGGTCGTTCAGTACCTTCCACTCCCTAATACTCTCAAAGAAAGAGCTAGACGTTATGGTAATATCTAATACCTCCTTCATATTTGAGGTAACAAAATTGGGTTTACCACCAATATTACAGATGGCTAGATTATATAATAGCATAACCCCCGGATGCGCATCTGCATCGGCCGCGATAACTATGGAAAACTTCCTCAAATTGGCCTCTTTCACCCCGTCCAGTAACCGAGCGGGAAGGCAGTCTTGGCGATCGTAGGCCATGTAGGTACTGAGCAGCCAGAGTGTCGAGGGTTGGCTTTCTACAGAGATGCTCACCGTATCTTCATCGCTGAACTATGTGAGTAAATTATAAAAAATAAATTTTTTGATTAATATACATGCTGTGATCTTGCCTGCCACAGGGGCCTACATTATGTGGTAATCATCAGAATTGAGTCCACAAACCCTGTGTCCAACCCAGGGTTCCTGGATAAAACCTATCTCCTCCCCATTATCGCTGAAGTGCAGGAACAGAGCTGCAGAAGCTGCTTTAGAGTGATGATGGTTTATATGTAGAAGCTTCATCTACAGCTTATAAAATTTCGTTCCCGTCCATCACTTCTGGCGGGGTTCTATCGAACGCCTTAACGATGGTATCATCGGCGTCCTCTGAATCTGACGTCAGAAGCAGGTTCCCGAACTCCCTCGTCCACCGGTTAAGTAGCGATCCGTCACCAGAAACAAATTGCGTATCGCTATCTGTTTCCACTGCCGAGTCCGACCTCACCACGTTAGAGGTTTTGGGCCTCTTAGGAACAGCATCTATGCTGTCTGCTGACCGCTGCCTTTTGTTGCCCAGCTCCCTAGGACGAGAGTGAGTATTTGCAGGTTTGTTGGCGGCATTTCTCTCCTGAGGCCGCTCACAATTTTTGGAGAGAATACCCCTCCCCCTCTCAACCACTTCCCGCATACCCTCGGGAACCGGGTCATTGCCGAACTTCTTCAGCAGTCTAGAAGCGCCTCTTCTGTCCCGCTTCGCCCTGACTGCCGGTCGGACTATTTTCTTGGTCCTCGTCCTGGTCCTGGACTTCGTACCCTCAAGGGGCTTGCGGTCGGTCGTACCGTCCATGCAGGACTTCCGGGTGCCAATATCGCCTTTTTCCGGTGCCGCTTTGGAGCTACCCTCAAGGGGTGTACTCGCAGCTTCCTGAGATATGGACGACTGACACGAGAGGTCAATTGGCCGTGCAGGTTCCACTTGAAAACCAGACGCCAGTTGGCTACTACCCACCGGGGCTTGTTGCTGCTGACGCCGGGCGCAACACTCTCTTGAATTAACCGTTTAGGCTTCTTCGGAACCGATCCAGCGGCTGCCGAAGTTGTCGCTTTCAGACAGACTTTAACGCCGTGTCCCTCGGCGGCATTTTTACCAGCGCAGGGATCCGGGACTACATTTTTTTAATTAATTTTTCATGTGGTTTGTTGGTCGCCTACTGAGCTGAAACAGTTCGGCGACCGTATAAATGGGTAAGGGGAAATAACGGTCGACCTCAGTAGAGCCCCGCGCTGAGGTAAGTCCACCTTTACTCTCGGAGGTGGACAGGTATCGGGGAGGTGCCGTTAGAATAGAGTCGGAAAGCCCCCTGACTGCAAACCATCCAATGGGCGAAGTTTGGAGTAAGTGGTGATTCAAGAAGAATTGGGGAAGGAACGTCCAACATCCTGGAGGAAGAGATGAAAGAGATACATGTTCTAGTAAGACAAAGACGCAAATTATGACTGACAAGATGAAGGCCAGGTATAATAAGGCCATGAACTCCGAGGGTTTCCAAGAGGGAGAATTGGTGTTGCAGTACAATCCAGAACGGAAGAAAGGTTTGTCTCCAAAACTACAATGCAACTGGGAAGGTCTGTATAAGGTCGGCAAACGGCCGAATTACGTAGTGTATCGAATTCAGACCGTTGGAAGACCAAGAAACGACGAAGATGGTCCACTTGGAAAAGCTTGAAGCGTTTGGAAGAGCAAGTATATCTGATCGGACGATCAGACTTAGGTGGCGGGCAGTATGAATTTTGCGGCACGCGAAGCGAACAACAAGAAAATGGCAGATGTTCGAGGAATGACGTAGAATATTCGACAGCAAGAAACGCCAAGTGGATGAATACTGCGAACAGCGAGAATGGAAGAATGAGCGATAGATGTCAGAACGTTCTGGAGTCGCCATGACTGTGAAGCAGGGCCGGTATATAAGGTCGTTGCAACTGCGGGTTGGAAGTCAGCAAGCTACAAGTTAAGTTGTAAAACAGAGATCAACTGTGTTAGCAAGTTTTGTAAAGTGTTTTAATTGCCTTAACAAGGCATGATTCAATAATACAAGGTTCGATAAACTGACAATCTCATAGTAGTCTTTTTTTAATTTTGAGTCATTTTGCAGTTTTATACAGCTAAATTACGTAATTCACGTAGATATATAAAAATTACGTTCAACATTTCGTTTAAAATACCAGATTTCTTGCAAATACATTAGAATTTATAAAAGGAATTTCACTACTAATTGCCTACTTTGCGTACTTTTCTGCTACCATTTTCACACCAAGAGATTTCATTCTTCCCCTTTCTCCGTCCTTCGTAAATGCTACCTTTTGTAAGGGAGTGTCAAACCGCAGCTGTCAATAATTATCCAACCTTGTATTATTGAATCATGTTAACAAGTTTTGTTATTTGTTGTTGTTGCATGAACAAGAATTGTAAAGTATTTGTTGTACAATAAAATTAATTGTACTATAATTTGGTCATCCTGAGAATTTATTTAACAAACCAGCGCTACGAACCAAGAGTTTTCTGGTAAATCCGGCCAGTATTCAATTATAATCATACCAATATATATATATGAGCCGAGATGGACACTACCAGCGTTGCCACGGACAAGTGATTTGATCTACCAAAACCTACAATTTTTTTTTTTCAATGTTAAGTCAATTGAAAATGTAGATAATACAACATTTAGTAAAAGAAAGTTGCATTTCAAAATTTTTGACAAAAAATAAGTTTTGGAAGTTTCATAAATTGTACAAAATTATGAGCTACCTTGCCACATTGACAGGAATCAAAAAATACATCAGAGGACTTAATGTTGTGCGGGGAAATGTTCGGTTATTTGTGCAACGATATTTTGTAGGGAGCGGAGGGGTAAGAAGTGTGGCTCCTAAAACTCCAGTCATTCGAAAGAGCGCAGTATAAACTTGCAGAAAAGTAATCCTTCGCCTCCCTGCCCTTTCTTGAGGCACTCGGCCGAAATCTTTGTTTTAAATCAAAGCTTAATTCTTTGACTAGCCGCATATGTTAAAATTGTTTGATTCGGGTCACGCGTTTGAACGCGATAACCCAAAATCATTTCACAAATAACCGAACCGTCCTTGAATTGTATTTTACTATGCATTTTTCTATAAATAAAAATTTTAGAAAATGAAACTGCAGTACTTTTCATCTTATGTGCATGCATATATATTTTTTAGCAGCGCCACAATTTTACCAGAAAATTCCGGGAATCCAAAAGGTTACAAGTTGCAGGGCATCATTTTAACTCAACCTCCTCCACGGATAAGTACCTCGTTTAGAGTTTTGCGTCAGAAAATTTGTCATCAAACTGCATTAGCAAAAAACTTTATTTTCGAACCTTTCAACGAACTTCAAACGTTTTTTTTCTTTTTCAAGAAACAAAAATGTTGCTGCTAGTGAATCTGGTAGCATGATTTTAGTTAAATGTCACAAACTTATTAAAAGTCAAGTCAAGTCAACAACGAATGTCAATAAATGAAACTACCTTCTATTTTTGTATGCGAGTACACATAGTTGCCAACCAAGAATGATAGAATACAAGATTGCGCCGATGGCGTGACGTCACCGTAGAGTTTCGGATCGATATCGCACTTGTTGACGTAAAAATATTTCATATCATACGTCAACAAAAGCGATTCGAAAATTGTCGCTAACTGGTTACAGAATCTGCCTACAAAAATTATATCGTCCGATTCAGCTGGAACAAAAATGCTTCAAACAAGTAAGAGTTTCTCTGTATTATGGCCTCGAACCGACATATATACATCTTTCATTTGAATCAGTATTAAAAGCTCTATTGGCTCCTACATTCGGGTTTTAATAGGCGAATCTCCCCTGAACCGTTGTTTCCATATTTTTGGCCTATGTGCGCTTTTATTCGAAACCTAAATGTTTCGGTACCGAGTATCGAGAGTATCGGATACTTAAAAGTATTGACTCAGCACATCACTACCGCTGTCAACTCGACTGTGACGTCAGCAAAACAGCTGATTCTGTCAAATTCACTGAGAGCCGATTAGCGGTATTGCCATCGGCGCAAAATGTATTCAACAAAGTGTGATTGATTTTGACATTGCTCTCATAAGAAGCAGGCTATAATGTCAAATTGAAATGAATTGTTAACCCATTTGAAAATGTGTTTTTTTTTCAAATTTTAATTATAAAAAAAAATACACACAAATTTTTCAAGCAACAAATTTTCTTAATAAACGTGAAATTGTTGAGAGATAAACCGCCGAGAAGAGCAAGTAAGTACATTTAAGTTTGGTAATAAGTAAATACGTTCGACTTTGCTTAAATATTTAGTGTAAGGAAACCAAGATTAAACGGAGCAAAACGTTTGAGCGGTGGGCTGTATGCAATAAAAGTCAGGACACGAAAATAGTGCCATGTTTTAAACCACCTAGTTGCGAATTAAGACGGCAGTGATGGGAAGAAAGCTGTGGTGTTGTACTACGTGATTCATCTCGCGTTTGTGAAAACCACTTCAAAAATCAAACACTTTCCAACGAGCTCGTTTATACCCATGCGTAGTCCCAATGCCATCCGAAATAACTGACGCAAGTGAGGATTTAGTACGCGATCAGGATACATTCTTTGTTGATGCCCAAACTCAAACAGACGACTCTTTAGATGCACGTTGAGAACGGAAATATTTCTTCTTACCGAAATAATTAAAACCATACAAGCCAGTATGGAAGAGCTTAATTTAAAACTGCTCGAAGCAAAGTCTTTAATGGAAAACTATTTCGCATGAAAAAAATTTAATTAAAAATTGTTAAAGTTAAGCTCACATATAAAATTGGAAACAAATGTAAAATCCTACTTTTATAAGTGTCGAATAATGTTTAGGATAAAAAATTTAAATATAAAAATAAACGCATAAACGCATAAAACTTGGGCAATTGAAAACAAGAAAATTGTTAAAACTATTTTATAAACAATTTGTTTTATTTTATTCACAAAATATATATATTCCAGGTAATGTAAGTAAAACAAAACTATAATCGAAAAAAGCCTAGGGCATCAGTGCTGACAAGATACATGGAAAACTAAGGGTTAATTCGTTTGTTTACACTTTTTGACATTATAGTACCTTAAAAGAGAGCCGCACTGAATTGTCAATCACACCTTGTTTAATACACCTTGCATCGGCGCCACCTTCTGTATTCGCTCCACCGTGGTTGCCAACTTGGTGCTTTAAGCACTAGATTTAGTGCTGTTTGGAGATTAAAACGCCAAAAAAAAATTACTTAGTGCCTAGTGCCCTTTTTAGTGCTTTTTGAACTAATATTACACCGAGATAGTTAAAACTTGAAATAATTTGAAATATTATAAGCTGCGGTGTCTCATGAAGATGCGGAATTGACAAGAATATACAAATTTAAATGCACTAAAATAAAACCATGATTGATAAAAAGCTGAAGTTGCAAACCAACCTTGTTGAATTTTAGTCGCGTTGAAAATGCTAGTACGAGGTAAGTTAAGGATTTATTTTTTCTTTTCTAATTGTTTGTAAAAATTTTGATTTTTTTACCACCTGAGTAAAACACATCGCTTCTTGGTGCTGAATCCAAATCTGGCCGCACAATTGCTCTAGTACTAGAATTTTTAGATATCCTACCCCCAGATTGCCAAAAACATGGGTTTTAGCGAGATTTGAGGTTATATAATGAAAACATCAAATTTTTTGCTCATTTCTTTCTCGAGATATAGTAGTTTTAATAGTACTTCGGTATTACGTCGTAAGCATGAGTCATCCTAGCATGTGTAGAGGCTATGGATCCGTTATAAGCGAAAAGTTTTGTGTATTGATTTATGTATGTATTTTTGTAAATATTGTTAATTTTTTAGTTTTTTTAAATACAAACTGTTATAAAAAAAGCATCCTTTGATTAAAAATGAAATTGGTGCTTTTAGTTTAGTAAAACACCTTTTTCCCAGTTTTTGGTTGTTGGGAACATTATAACAATTCATTTTTCTGTACAGGTTTATATAAATATATGTCTCTTTACACATACATATTATTATTATTGTTATTATTATTACTATTGTTACGATTATCCTCGAAGCTTTGAGGGATTTCCCAAATATACTCGGGCTCGTATCGGTGGATTGTTAAATAAATGCTCGCGATGACCAAATTGTAGTACAATTAACTTTATTGTACAACTAACAATTTACAATACTCGCTAATACAGTAACAACACTTTACAATACTTGTTAAAGCAATAACAACGCTTAAATTAAACTTATAGCTTGCTTATTCGCAAGTCACTTCTCTGCTCACTTTACTTGTAGCTTGCTGTCTTGAACTAACTCACTTCGCTGTGGTGGCGCCCTTATATACCTGCGCTCGCACTTATGGCAACTCTAGAACGTTCTGAAGTTTATCGCTCATTCTCTTTCTCTCGCTGTTCGCAGTGTTCGTCCAACTTGACGTTTGTCTTTGTGGAACATTCTACGTCATTCCTTGAACATTCTGCCTATTTCTCGTTGTTCGCTTCGCGTTGCCGCAGTATTCGTCACACTATTATTATTATTACTATTATTATTATTTGTTTTTGTTATTTTTTGGCCTTATAACAATTATATTCAACAAATTTTATAATGAGCTCGAGGCCATTTTTTAAATGAAAATTTATTGTGGAAAAGCAACAATAATTTGAAAAAATGGTAGAAGTGATAGCTATTTCGGAAATCACCAC
>NW_016158001.1:160455-162215 GCF_001687245.7 Rhagoletis zephyria
ATTGTTGGTTTGTGCTAATAATTCTATTTTCTTTTTTGATGTGTCTACATCTTTGGTTTCGGTAGGGGTAAAATTTGCGAAGCTGTAACGCATATCCCAGCACAAAATTTCGAAGGGCTTAGCATGTGTGTTTCAGCATAAAATTTTTATTTTCATTAGAAGCGCCCTGTGTTTGCTTACCAAATGGTTGCATACATTTAAGAATATGCATAGTAAGAGGAAATGCGCTACAATTGATTATTACATCCGATTATTTAAACTCCGCACATGCATACGGCTTTGTACCTATGTACGTACATAAATATGTATGGCCTCATTTGTTGCAACTAAAAAGCTAGGCGAAAATTTAAAAAAATACTGAAATCATTTTAACCGTTGATAACTGATGAACATACATGAATATATGTAGGTATAATATGCATATGTATAGATGATATAACAGCTCTGATCCAATACTTTTCGTGTAAAATCCTGGAAGAAGGTCAAACAGCAAAATCACTCTCTGAAGAGAGAGTAAAAAGTGAGTAACAGCAAAAGGTATGGAACAAAAAAGCATCGGATAATATCCTGCAACATGAACTGCATTTACATGAACCACAGATTATATTCCGAAAAGAAAAACTAGAATTAGGAATATATACAAATATAAATGCTCAAACTATAAGCTCAAAAACAATAACTGATGCGGTGTTTCCAAGATATTTTAACGCCCTTGAGTAACAAGTATATACAAGTATATTTTATCAATCACACCGATAATTTCCTGTATTAAAAGAATTAAAAATGAAAATCAATAACAAAAAAAATTAAATCAGCAAAATGAATAAAATTAAGTGAAATTAATGTTTAATTTCTAACCTAACCTAAAGTAAACAAATATTGACGCTAGTAAGGAAAATAGGTTTGTAGAGGTATTTTTAATAAAATATTCAGTTAAAATATATTTAAATTGCATAATATGTGTTGCAGAAAAAAGTGACCACGGTGGCACAAAGAGGAAATTTAACTTTTCCTCGAGTTGTGTGAATAACAAGCACAACCAATTTGACAGCTAACGAGCTTTGATTGAGATTATATTTATATGTAAACGTACTTTTATGCTTTGCCGTTCGCATATGTTTACACATCAAATTTCATGAGTACCTAGTACTCACGCTTTTTTTTTAAAGCAGAAGATTTTATCAGCTCATTCAAAGATATGGAATATGATGGACTTGAAAATTATGCCGGCTACACAAGTTCGAAAATGGGGTTGACGACTAGGTTTCAGAACGAAAGAGGAAAGTGATCAAAATTTTACTTACATATCGTCGTTTAAAGTACAAAACCGGCGATCGTCGTTCTGCGAAACCGCGTAACCGACATTTTTTGCCAAAAATTGGATTTGCTCACACAAGCTCTGGGCTCAAGCCTTATTTCGTCCTGAAATATACTAAACAGAAATGCGATTGCTTTGTAAAAAAGAGTATGATTTTGAAATATGAGATTGTTTACTCTCTAGAAAATGATTTATTTTGCATTTTGTTGATACGCTGCTTTGTACTTCATATGAAAATATGTTAATTGTTTATCGGAGGGCGGTGTGTTCAAGCCGACTTCAGGTTTTTTGCATACATTAGAAACTTCAAATTCAAAATTTGTGAAAGCTAATGGCGATACGCTAATCACAAAGCCAAATTTTTAGTAAAATCTGATGAGAAATTTAAAAGCAAATTTGAACCAAAATATAAAAAGGTTTTATGTGGGAAGAACATTCTTTA
>NW_016158001.1:164128-172145 GCF_001687245.7 Rhagoletis zephyria
AACCGACATTTTTTGCCAAAAATTGGATTTGCTCACACAAGCTCTGGGCTCAAGCCTTATTTCGTCCTGAAATATACTAAACAGAAATGCGATTGCTTTGTAAAAAAGAGTATGATTTTGAAATATGAGATTGTTTACTCTCTAGAAAATGATTTATTTTGCATTTTGTTGATACGCTGCTTTGTACTTCATATGAAAATATGTTAATTGTTTATCGGAGGGCGGTGTGTTCAAGCCGACTTCAGGTTTTTTGCATACATTAGAAACTTCAAATTCAAAATTTGTGAAAGCTAATGGCGATACGCTAATCACAAAGCCAAATTTTTAGTAAAATCTGATGAGAAATTTAAAAGTAAATTTGAACCAAAATATAAAAAGGTTTTATGTGGGAAGAACATTCTTTACAACTACATTTTTAGATCGCAAAATTGCATTCAAAATAAGAAAACGAAAAAATAACAGCATAATGCGCGCGTGGTTTTTATGATAAAATAAAAAGGACAATTACACTGAAGTCTTTTTAATACCCTATATTTTATACATTTTAAATAAAAATAGTGCGAGCTATGTAAGTAAAGAAATACCGAGCACTGACAATGGTTTTTGATTTGAAATATTATTACATTGGTATAAATATGGGAAAGAAAGTACTCCGATCTATTGTTGTAATATTATCAAAGTGGTAAGGCCGTGATAGTACTCACAATTTATGAAACTTCAAAAAATTGTATTATTGTATTCTTTTTTGCATCATGATATTGTCGAAATATACTAGAATTAGATAATACTCACTTCTCTGAAAGCCATGAGTCCCATTGGTCCCAAAGAAAATTCCGTTTTCAAGTTACGTGAAAGAAATGGACAAATAAAATATCGAAATTGTAATTTCAGTGTCTGAAATATATCAGAAATAAACGTATCCGATATAGAAAACTGTAATAGTACTGGCTAGCTACATAGTGAAATAATCAGATGACATAATGACACTAAAAAAATTTTAAATATGTTCACTAAAATTTTATTAATTTAAAAATAAAGATTTTGGCAAGTAGTTATCGAGTTTAGTGTAAAATTTAAACGTTTTTAAGGAGAGAAAGCATAAGTAATTCTCATTTCATTTCTCATGTCGATATAGCTCTCTAAAAAACGCATCAACAACAATGCATTAATAGCCTTTGTAGAGATAGTCTAAACATTCTCAATTTGAAATAATCACTTATGTTCACTTTTTTTCTTACACCAACTCTCTTGTTTATGCCAAACAATTAAAAAAATTAATGTGCAAAAACAACGTAATTCGTTATGTTAACGCTTAATAGCGTTCGCGAGTTTTAATAAACGTTTAAAAGCGGATTCCTTTCGATAAGAAAAAAACCAAACACGTTCGATTATGAGAGAGCGAAAAAAAGGAAGTTGGCTTTGACAGCGAGGATGTCAGAGTTGCCAGGAGTAGTTTATACTAAACAAGTACAAGAGATGCCAGATAGGCGCGAACATGCCGGCCGCCTTGAACGACTGTTCAAATTATTACAATTTCAATTCAAGTGGTTTCAATACATAAAATTATATGGAAAAAATGTCGGTCTTTGTTGGTAGCAACGATAGCTTAGCGACAGGTCTCAATAGTTCCCCTTCGGATGTTTTTAAATTTACGACTCGAACTCGATCATCTGAGCCCGGATGGATGCCAAGTACGCGGCCAAGTTTCCATTTAGTGGGAGGCGCGTTACCGTCACGTATAACTACTACGTCGTCTTTCTGCAAATTCGCTGTTAGCGTAACCACTTTGAGCGTTGTTGAAGTCTGACAAGGTATTCGTCCCGCCATCGTTTCCAGAAATGCTGCCGGATTGATGCGATTAATTGCCAACGTTGAAAAATAGTTCCTTTAAAGACTTCAACGTCAGGGTCGGGAAGCGCCTTTAGTGGTTCGCCGACTATGAAGTGCCCTGGTGTGAGGACCTCCAAGTCGTTTACTTCGGTAGGGATGCAGCAGATAGGACGCGAATTTACGCAGGCTTCGACCTCAGTTAATACTGTTGCAAACTCTTCGTAAGTTAAATGCGAAGGGCCCAGTGCTCGTTTGAGATGGTACTTAACGCGTTTTATACCAGCCTCCCAAAAGCCACCCATGTGTGGGGCGCTCGGGGGGTTGAAATGCCAGGTAGTTTGAGCGTCGGCAAAATATGTTGACACCTTGTCGTCATTGATGCAGCGTTCGTATGCGATCCGCAGCTCCTTCTCTGCACCCACGAAGTTAGTGCCGTTGTCGGAGTAAATGTGCTGACAGTAGCCTCTTCTGTTGGTAAAACGTTTAAAGGCGGCAATAAAGGTGATTGAAGAGAGGTCCCCAGCCAGCTCGAGATGCATTGCGCCAGTACTCATACATATAAATGAGCAGATGTACGCCTTCGTGGATTTAGCACCTCTTCCATGCGTGAATTTCAAGGCATAAGGACCAGCAAAATCGACCGCACTATGTAGGAAGCAACGCGTAGCGGTGACGCGGCTTGCGGGTAAGTCAGCCATGAGTTGCTGTATTGGCTTGCAGCTCAGTCGTCTGCAACGCGTGCAATGGCGATATACTCCACGAACAAGGTTTCGAATACCGGGTACCCAAAACCGCCGTTGAAGTACGGCCTGCATTATCTGCGGTCCACCGTGCAATGTTGTGATGTGTATCTCAGCAGCGATTACCTTAGCAAGCGGCGATTTCTTCGGCAATATTATAGGATGCTTGACATCGTCTGAAATCACGGCGTTTTTGATGCGGCCTCCTACACGTAGAATACCCTTTGAGTCTAGAAACGGTTGCAATCGTGCTAGGCTGCTTCGCATCGGTACAGGTTTGTTAAACCTGCAATTATAGATTTCTTGTTCGAAACAATTAAACTGGGTATACTTTACCAATGCTACTTCGGCACTTCGTATCTCGGCACAAGTTAAACAGCCCGTGTTTAGTGCCCCTGCACCAGACTGTGAAGCGGTGATGCGTGCGTTGTTGGCGAAGCGCAATAGATAAGCGGTTATGCGTTTAAGTTTGTCAAATGAATGATATTTGGTCAACAGGTCCCATTCGTCAGCGGTTTGTGTTAGATTCGCAACGGTCTTCTTTGATTTTAACTCGAGCTCTGTGGTATGCTTTTGTGCGGATATCAGCCAATGACTATTGCCCTCCCGTAGCCAAGGTGGCCCATGCCACCACAAGGGATGCGCAAGAAGCTGTGATGGTGTAATACCTCTCGATGCGCAATCAGCAGGATTGTGCTCTGAGGCTACATGTCTCCAATGTGAGGCCGGTAAAACTTCCTGTACATCGGCGACGCGATTGGCAACAAACACAGCCCAGCGACTTGGATTGCTTTGTAGCCACGCCAACGCAACCATGGAGTCCGTCCATGCGTACAACTTGCCGATTGAGTGGTTCAAACTTGACTGGACTTGCCGCACCAGCTTTGCACCTAGATGTGCTGCACAAAGCTCCAAACGCGGCAGCGATGTGGTTTTTAGAGGCGCTACCTTCGTTTTTGCTGCAACTAGTATGACTTTAACCTTACCATCTGGGACTTGAGTGCGACAGTATAGAGCGGCTGCATAAGCGACTTCCGAAGCATCGGTGAAAACGTGGAATTCGGAATCTGAAACTGTGCTAGTTCCCAACCAGCGATTTAGTTTCAACGATGAGAGTTTCGACAACTCACTGCGATGAGTCAACCAGTCCTTGGCAACGTCTGATGGTACCGGCTCGTCCCAGTCCACGTTTAAGCGCCAAACCCTTTGCAACCAAATTTTTGAACGAATGGTACATGGCGCGATTAAACCCAGAGGATCGAAGATTTTGCTCGAGTCAGAAAGAAAGGTACGTTTCGTAAGTTTGCTTGGAAGAGCTTCTTGATTAACTGCTATAGAAAGCCAATCGTTGTTTGTGTGCCATGTAGTACCTAGAGTGCGAATTTCATCTCCATCGGCTAAAAGGTGTGAAATTTGTTTGGATGCATGTGGTATCAGCTCCCTCAGCGTCTGACAATTTGTTGCCCACTTTCGTAGCTCGAAACCGCTTTGAGAAAGCGCGCTGGATACGTCTTTTTGAAGTACAGTAAGTTCACGAATCGTATCTGCGCCGGTTAATAAGTCGTCCATGTAAAAGTCTGACTTTACAACCTCGACAACTCTTTTACTTGTGTTGGTCGCGTTGAGCGCGGCTTGTTGTAGTGACTTCACTGCCAGGTGCGAAGCTGAGGCGACTCCATAAGTGACTCTTAAGAGACGATAGTCAGACATTGGCTGTGAAGGGTTCTCTCGCCACACTATGCGCTGATAATCGGTGTCTTGCTTAGCCACGTAAACCTGCCGGTACATTTTTTCGACGTCAGCAATGATACCAAAGCGGTGAGTACGAAAGCGAGTCAGAACAGAGAAGAGGTCTTGCTGCAACTGCGGGCCTACCATGAGAGCGTCGTTTAAGGAGTTACCTGATGATGTCCTCATAGATGCGTTGAACACGACTCTGAGTTTAGTCGTTTCGCTTGTGTTCTTTAATACCGCATGGTGTGGCATGTAATATACGTTGGTTGTTGCTGGCTCGGCTAACTCCATGTGCCCCATGTCAATAAGTTCTTGCATAAACTTACTGTACTCCTGGCGAAGGTGTTTGTTAGTGGAAAACCTTTTTTCCATGCGGAGTAAGGCTCGAACTGCTGCGGCTCTCGACTCACCGATCACGACGTCTGTCTTTAATGGTAAACGCACAATATAACGCCCGTCTTCTGCCCGCTCGGTTGTTTCGTCGAAGAGCTTTTCGCAAAACGATTCTTCTGGTGTATAAAACCTTCGAGGGGGCAACTCTTCGAGTTCCCAAAATTTGTTTATAAGTTGGGTTAGCTGCGTATCGCAATGTAAAGTCGATACTGTCAAAGGTGGCCGTTGCAAATTAGTCGCGTTCCCAAACAGTACCCAACCGAACGCGGTATTTTGTGCCATTGGGGTACCCTGTTCACCTTTACGCAGACCACTGAGTAGAATTTTTTCCATTTCGTCCATGCCGATTAAAATGTCTACTGGACCAGGCTTTGAGAAATGTAAGTCAGCTAGTGGTAAGCCGGTGAGATGCGGCCATGAGGACGTCGGTACAGGAGTTGTGGGGAGATCGTTAGTTATTGTTGGTAAGATAAGTGTACTCACTTGAAATTTGGTATCCAGGGTTCGCGGCGATACGCATAGTGTAACCTCACCCTTTGTACGACCTCCTTGTAGTGATCCAATCCCCGTAACGAAAGCGGATGATGGTGTTCTGGGGATGCGTAGGCGTTGGACGCACGCCTCGGTGACGAATGAAGCATGCGATCCGTTGTCAAGCAGAGCTCGGGCGGGTTGCCAACGACCAGCGTAGTCTTGTACCACAATCTCGGCGGTTGCCAGCAAAATGACACGATCAGCGTCAGCGTGGTGTGAGGTGACGTTGACGGGCTGGCCGGTTGAACTGCTAGCAGGTGTTGCGGTTTGGTTGGGGAAGTTTGCATGAAGTAAGGTGTGGTGGCGGTGTTGACATATACGACACGAAGATGCGCTGCGGCATTTAGAGAGAACGTGCCCTTTGCTGAGACAATTTACACATGCGCCTAGCCCGTTGACAGCGGATAATCTACCCTTTGAGTCGAGTTGGCTGAACTGCGGACAAGTGTAGATTTTATGATCACCGTTGCAATGAGCACAATGCAACACTTTTGTAGCGGCCGATGTATGGTCGCGTGTTTCCGACTGACTGCATGCCGTGTGAAGAACGTTCTTTGTTGTTTTTGTGCTAGCGCTTACTTGTGGCACCATCTCTAATGAACGTGCACGAGTTTCGAGAAACTCTCGAAGAGCGGTGAAGGATGGTAGATCATCTATCACAAGCGATAGCTCCCATTGCTTGCGGGTTTCGTATGCTAACTTGGATACGGTTAAATGAATGAGCCAATCGTCCCAAAATTCAACTGGACGCCCGAGTGCGCGCAGTGCACCAACGTGCTGAAGGATAGCATTTAATACGTGTTTGATTGCTTTAGCTGTATCTTTGGTTGCCTTCTCAATTGATGATAGCGCTTTGATGTGGCTGTCCACCATGACTCGCATGACTTTGTACCTCGCGGTCAATAAGTCCCAAGCCTCATTATAATTGCTGTCACACACCGCTAAGCTGCTCACCAAATCTAATGCTTCTCCTTTCAAACAATTCCGAAGATAATGCAATTTTTGTCCGTTCGACAAATTCGCATTCGCATTAACGAGTGAGCAAAAAGCATCGTGAAAAGACAACCATTGAGTGGGGTCGCCATTAAACGACGGCAACTGCAGTTTAGGAAGTGGCGTGGGCGTAGGCGCTACCTTTACGGAAGTTTGATGCGATGGCTGCTTTTGAGCTGATAACAGGCGTTTTAAATTAGCCTTGGCGGTGCTATACCACTCCTCTCCTTGTATGCGTGACTGCTCCTCCATGGAAGCGTTCTCATCCCCACACGACAGCTCCACTTCCTGCTGTGCTTCGCAAAAGCGAGTCCACTGCTCTTCAAGCAATTGAAGATAAGTAGATATTACCTCGGTGTCCACCGATAGAGCATCCACTTTGCTAGATTGTAAGTAGCGTTTGATTGCATTTAACGCGGAGTCACGAATTTTAAGAGATGACATATTGCAAATGTCAGCGCGGAATAAATTTATTAAATATAGGCGGCTTTGCGAATTTTAATGAAAATATAATGCGATCCGGGTTGAAGGACCAGTTTATGTTAACGCTTAATAGCGTTCGCGAGTTTTAATAAACGTTTAAAAGCGGATTCCTTTCGATAAGAAAAAAACCAAACACGTTCGATTATGTCAAATCCATTTATTTGAGAGAGCGAAAAAAAGGAAGTTGGCTTTGACAGCGAGGATGTCAGAGTTGCCAGGAGTAATTTATACTAAACAAGTACAAGAGATGCCAGATAGGCGCGAACACGTTATAAGCCATTTAATAAAACAATATTCTATGGGAACATTTTCTTATGTATATTTTGGCTGCTATAGTAAATGTAATAGGGCCTCATTGCGAGTTAAGATAAAATGATTTTATTAATATTAAAAAACAAAAACAAGTTAAAGGGATAGGGATTTTACGAAATTATAAATTTTTATTAGTGGAATATCGTAGCATATATAACTAAATTGGTTCCTAAGTCGACTTAGGCGGTTATCGCTTGTGACCACAGAATTATCGACGAAGAGTTCCAAGTATGTTATACGGACGGATCGAAGATGGACGACGGGAGTACTGGGGTAGGCGTACTTGGACCAATATTCAAGAAAAGTCAATGGGCACAGGCCAACCCTGTTCCAGGCGGAAGTCTTCGAAATCGAAGTCTAATAATAATTAATTAAATAATAATAATAACAATAATAATAATAATAATAATAATAANCATCACCTTCCAAGTCACTGACATCACGCGAGGGCAAACACGTAGTATCCCTCGCAGGAAACCAGGATGGAACCCGTCTAGGGTCGATGTTCGCAAGTTCGATACGTCACTCCTAGCAGATTCCCAAGGCATTTCACCCACAACGGGAGAGATCCACAACAGGGAGTCTTGTACTAAGCTGGTCGAAGAAACTATGCGCTGCATTCACCGGGCATGCAAAGCCTCAATGCCACAGAGGAGAGCATGGTCAGGTAAAAAGCAGGTATACTGGTGGAATGACCGAATTGCTGAGCTGCGAAGGGAATGCCATAGAAAGCGGAGACTCGCAACGCGCGCTCGTGGTAGACCTGAGGCGCTGACCAGAGCAGCAGCCTACAAAAGCGCTAAGAAAGCACTCGGGGCCGAGATACAGAAGAGTAACCGGAACTGCTGGAAAGCGCTATGTGACGAAGTGGATCGCGATCCCTGGGGCCAGGGATACAAAATAGTGATGAAAAAGTTCCATACATCATCGCAAGCGATGGATGAGGCCCGAGTTAAGAATATAGTGGATGCGCTATTTCCCACACACCCACTAAGAGC
>NW_016158001.1:172235-172884 GCF_001687245.7 Rhagoletis zephyria
ATAGTACAACAAACAATTTTACAATACTTGCTAATACAGTAAAAACACTACAATACTTGTTAAAGCAATTACAATGCTTTACTGAACTTGTTAACACAATTAAACTTATAGCTTGCTTATTCGCAACTCGCTTCTCTGCTCACTTTACTTGTAGCTTGCTGACTTGTAACTCGTAACTAACTCACTTCGCTGTGGCGGCGCCCGTATATACTTGCGCTGGCATTTATGGCAACTCTAGAACATTCTGAAGTTTATCGCTCATTCTCTTTCTCTCGCTGTTCGCAGTGTTCATCCAACTTGACGTTTCTCTTTGTGGAACATTCTACGTCATTCCTTGAACATTCTGCCTATTTCTCGTTGTTCGCTTCGCGTTGCCGCAGTATTCGTCACACTATTATTATTATTACTATTATTATTATTTGTTTTTGTTATTTTTTGGCCTTATAACAATTATATTCAACAATTTTATAATGAGCTCGAGGCCATTTTTAAATGAAAATTTATTGTGGAAAAGCAAGAATAATTTTTTTTTTTATATATAGAATTATAAGCACAAACCAACAATACCAACAACCACACGATCAAGTGAATAGCAGCGGAATAGCTGCGCTTGATTGTGTTGGCATAACAAAAATGAAAATAGTGGAAA
>NW_016158001.1:173077-173195 GCF_001687245.7 Rhagoletis zephyria
TTTAATTTTTTATTTTTATTTTTTTTCGTAGGAGAGGGAAATGCTTTATGCACTGGCCGGGGGCGCTACTCTCTATACTACCTTCCCCGAGTGTGGGACTCCCACCGAAGCGTGTTGG
>NW_016158002.1:0-11753 GCF_001687245.7 Rhagoletis zephyria
TAATAATATGATGAAAGTTGTTCAGATTGTAAACAAATTATTTTAAAATAAAAAAAAGTTGAACAAATTTTTTGTCATTTTCCTATATTTGAAGTTTTTATCAGGGACAAAAAATAACTGTTATCTCGAATTTGGAAATTGAAAACGTTGCCCAAATTCTGAAATTTAACGAAAACGTTGTTTCATAACAGTTATTAAAGGAGAAATATTTTTTCCGTTGCCGATAAGAGTTATTTCGTAACGTTTAATTTTTAAGTTGCTTGATAACTGTTATTGCCCGACGTTTATTTTTTACGTTGCTGGATAACAGTTACTGCCCGATGTTTATTTTTACGTTGTCGGATAAGAGTTATTTCACTCTTTCACTTTTACTTCATCATCTTTATCAATATCCTAATCTTACAACGTTTAACAGACAACGTAAAAAATAAACGTTGTAAAATAACTCTTATCAAGCAACGTAAAAAATAAACGTTGGGAAATAACTCTTATCGACAACGGAAAAAATATTTCTCCGGCAAACAGTTATCAGGTAACGTAAAAAATAAACGTTGGGCTATAACTCTTATCAACGAAATAAAAAGTATTTCTCATCTAATAACTGTTATGGAGTAACGGCTTTGCGATAAACTTATAACTGTTATGTGCGTGATTTTTATATTGTATGCATAAACACAGATAAACTAATTAATGTTTCTAGAAGCTGTGCTTGTTCATGTTTCCATACTCATTTGCATAAACAAAATTTTTAAACGATGATGAAAATTAATGGCTTTTCTATTAGAGCTACCGAAAATGTTCCTAAATTTGTAAAAATTAGCAAACTATAGCTAATATTAAAAACGATTAGTATATTTGGAACCAGCGACCTAAATTCACGCCAGCAATACCAATTCGGTTTTTTACATCTGTTATAAAACTGCTTGTACTGGACCGGAAGTCACGGCGGTTCGGCATGGTTGTAGCTCGGCTTTAGCTCGTCAGCCCTTGTCGTGGTTCTTGCCGTTCCTTTCAGCCCACACACATAATAAAAAAAAGGATTCATGCCGGATAAAGGAAACGGAAACGAAAGATAATACTGCGAAAAAGGGGGAAAGCGATAGAAAACCAGTCCTGTCAGGAGGGAGCCGTCCCACCGCATCTGTCTGTATAGCAAACAGCCGTGAACCCCACTTTGGCTCCAAAACGTAGAAGTGGAGTTCCCTAATCCTGACCGTACTCCGTCAGTCTATTAATCCAGTCAAGTCCCCAGTCTGCCAGTCAGCATACAAAGGCCATCTAGTTTTTCTCCTGCCAGGTGCCTTCAGGGCAACACCCACACCAACAAGAAAAGGGATTAACACGCCAATTTTAACTACTATCCCTTCACCTAGAATTTAAAATAACGTACATTTCCTCCTTTTTTCTCTTTGTTTTCAATTCAAATGTACAATTTATTCATAAATATATCCACGGAAAATTCTATTCAAATGGACTCCTAGATTTATTTATTTTTTTCTTTTTTTTCTTTACTCGACTACCCTAATATTGTACTCCAACACTTAAAACCATCGGCGTAGCCAGAATGAAATTTAGGGGGGGCTCGACCCTATTAAGCAGGCATTTCAGGGTACTATTTTATATATATATAAGGAAAATTTGAAAGTTAGGGAGGGGCTCGAGAACCCCACTGCCCCTACCTGGCTACGCCCATTCTTAAAACATCGTATTTTGCAAAGTATCTCGCAAAATGATTCAACGCAAAGATTCAAAATTCAAACTATAAATCGAAAACACAACAATATCTATGTACCTGTCTGAGCACATATTAATATATGTATATGCGTATGTTAAATAACAGAGTTGTTTCACTCACCTCGCTAATCCACCGATGATGGTACCAACAAGCGGCGATGTAAGCTGAAACAGAACGTGAGCAGGAAATACACAATAGTCCTACCTAACATACATAACTACACCTGTGGGAACAGAAGGCTCCACACGGCCACGGACAAGATCGAGCGAGATTTTGTACTTAGTTCTATTCTCGCCGCGTCTGCGATCGAACCAAATACGACGCTTTGAGTGCCAAACGTTACCTAGACTTTTAAACTTAATTTTTCTAAATTATTTAACTAATAAAAAGAAGTGTGTGCCATTAAATTTACTTAAAGCGAAATTATACAAATAAAAAAAAGGAAATAATTAAAATTATAAGTAAATGTGTATGTAATTAGTTAAGTGTTGAAAAAGAAAACTCCGCTTTCTTGGCACGCGGCACTTCGCGACTGTTCTGGCCTCAGCAATTGAGACTAAGGTGCGTGGTCAACAAGTGTAGAAAACATTACAGAAGCAAAATTAAACAATTCAAAAAGTGGTGTAAAACTTTCAAAATATTAAAATTAATAAAAAAAATCATNTGCGTGGTCAACAAGTGTAGAAAACATTACAGAAGCAAAATTAAACAATTCAAAAAGTGGTGTAAAACTTTCAAAATATTAAAATTAATAAAAAAAATCATTTTTGGGGTTATGTGGCTCTGTCGGGGCGTAATTTTCTCAAAGAGTGCACACTGTCTTGCTCTCTTTGTGCGTGCTGTTCCCAGTCCAGTGCGGCGATCTCGCACTTGCCGCTCGCGCTCATAATTCTGCGGTGTGGTGTTAACGTTGTGTACAGTGAGTGGGTGCCTACACGTAGTTAACAGTGGCACCTATGTTAATACCTCAGCTGTGTTTCTGGATTGCTGCCGTCCTCTGCTGGGTTTGTTTCCAGATCGCTGGTGATGTTGCGCCCTTCCTTATTGGGAATATCTTCTTCAAACAGGTGGTTTGCTGCAGTTAAGTTTCTGGTTGTTTATCGGTCTTCCGTATTTCAGGCCGTAGTTGCGGCTCCTGGGCTAAAACCCGGTGTTGTCCTAAAGTGACAAAAAATATATAAAATCGTTACGCCCTGTCGGTTAACAAGTGGAGGCATGGGTAAATTCATAAATTTACCTCCGTTTCATTATGTTGCGCATACATGGGTAGGTGCGTACTTTACATACATATATAATAGTACCCATTAGCATGTACATACATATGTATAAATTATTATTTTGTGGCATTGTCTTACCTCAACTTCCAACGGGCTCTTTTCTGATAAGTTATTTTCGCCGCCTGAATCACTTCGTGGCTCAATCTTTACAAATCCGCTTCTTACGAACTTGATTTCACCAATATAACTTTATATTTTCACCTTTTTTTTGGTAACTGTTTTGCTAAGAACTTTTAACTTTCTCACTGCACATGCGTAAACCACACAAGATCGCAACTTTTATTATTTGATCCTATTTCTGGGCTTACTCCGGCTTAAATAGAGAATTGGCGTTTGGGGAAAAAACTGTCATGTCCACTAGACGCTCGATCGAACCTACGGGTTTCCGGTACCTTTGCTTATCGAACCACAAACTACCTCTAATTACAGGGGTAAGTCAAACATGGTTTACAGTTTGGCAGTATGCGGTTCTTAATATCGCAACCTCATGGATGTTGCTAAGGCATAGCAACTTTATTGGTGTCGCTAATGGTTTGGTGATTTCATGGATGTTGCTAAGGCGATTGTTGCATGCGCCACAGACTGCGGCCACAGGCTCGCATCCGCCGATGGTGTTGGTGTCATGGAGCGTGTGCGAAAAAAAATCAGACGAAGCCTGTACGCCCCTATTTGTTTTTTTTTTTGGTAACTACCCAGTTTCTTTCTCCTCTCCAGCCCAATGTGTGGCCTCGACCCACAGTTCCTCGCGGGGCTTAACAAAAGTCAATCTAACACTGGGAAATGCTGATAAGAGGTGACAAACAATATGCTGTATACATAAAGTTGTATATCAAGACTCACATACATAAAACATGAAATTAACTATGTAATAAAAATATCTTTTGCATGGTATATACCTAATTTCCTTCCACACTTTTCCCCTAATTCATACAATGAATTTCCTATTGTACGTAGGACTACGCACTGAATGTGTCTTGGTGCGAGCTTGGCGTTATAGTTATCAACGCGCGAACTCTGCTTGAAATTGTGGCGATATACCATTTGTCCTACTTTGAATTTTACCTCCTTTGTTCTCAGGTTATATGTTTTCTCCCCTGCCTCATGAGCTCGTTTTAGCTCTTCTGCTGTCCTGTTTCGCAAAAGTTGTTGCCTGTCCACTGCCACGTCCATTGTACAGTCTGAGTCTTTAACCGATCCCAGTGTGCGTAGGACATCATAGGCGGCGCCGTGCTGTACCATCGGAATCGTAGTAAGAGGTTTTGCCTATTGCGACATGTACTGCGCTCCTCAACGCAAAGGCGGCATCACTGGTATGTTGGTCCCAATTCTTTTGGTTCACTCCGATGTATGACCTAATAATTTGGAGCACTGAGCGGTTTACTCTTTCAGCTGCGTTTGCTTGCAGAGAGTAGAAAGCCGTCCGTATGTGCCTTACACCATACTTATCAAGAAACGCGCGAAAGGCTTCTGCCACAAATTGCTTTCCGTTGTCGGAATGTATAAATTGAGGTACCCCAAAAATGTGGAACACTTCGCGGTCAAGGAATTGAATTACTTTAGCTGTCGTTGCTCGCGTCATAGGTTTTAAAAATACAAACTTAGAAAAACTATCTAGACAAACGAACATAAACACATTTCCTTCCCTCGTACGAGGGTATGGTCCCATAAAGTCAATATATAGACGTTGGAAAGGGCGCTCGGTGAGTTGCTGCTTGCCCATCGGTGGCTTTCGGAAAACGTTCTGGGATTTACTAGCTTTACATGTCTCGCACCTTTTAATAACTTTTTGTACGTCAGCGACTATTCCTGACCAATAGTACCTCTCGCGAATTCTGCACAGTGTTTTGTGAATCCCCCCATGACCCGCTGAAGGTGAACTGTAGGAAGCTTGCACCAAACCCATACGCAACTCGGACGGTACCCACAGCTTCCAAGCATGGTCTTTTGCAGTTCATCCACCCGGTTGAATTGCGTCCGCTTATATACAAATCCGCCCGATATGCACAGTTCCGCTAGTCTGTCTCTGTTCTTAGTTATAGTGTCCTTCAGTTCCCTGTACTCGTCGGTGTTAAAGTAGGGCGAGTCTAGTGATATGTCGAGAAGCCTGTTGGTTGGTTTTAGTTCTTCGACATTCATACGAGATAACGTGTCTGGGACCACGTTTTGGGTGCCTTTGCGGTGTTGGATGTCGAAATGGAATGCTTCCAGTTTAAGACTCCATCGGGCTAGTCGTCAACTTAGGGTTTTTGTTGCATAAATAGCTTATGACTGGCATGATCCGTAATAATCGTGAAGTAACCCTTCCACGTAAGGACGGAAGCGTTTGACGCTCAATACAGCTGGGTAGCATTCCAGTTCTGTCACACTATAATTCTTTGTGCCTTGTTGAGTTTTGCGGACATATACGCTATCGGTCGTTCATTACTGTCATCGTCCAGTTGAAACAGTACGCCCCCAACCCCTTCAGTCGATGCGTCACATTGTATGAAAAATCGTCTGTGAAAGTCCGGATGTACAAGTACGGGTGCTGATATAAGGCTCTGTTTTAATAGTTCAAACGCTGTAACTGCCTCTTCCGTCATATTGAACTTCTTTATTTTTTCCTTGGTCAAGCAGTCGTGTAGTGGCGCTGCAATCGTCGCGTAATTATGGATGAACCTCCGGTACCATCCGGTCATGCCCAAAAAGCGCCTAAGTTGCTTTGGGGCTTTCGGTTGGCGAAACTCCTTCATAACTGCTACCTTGCTGGTGTCTGTGCGGATACAGCCATCGCCCACCACGTATCCTAAGTAGCGTTCCTCTCTGTAGCAGAATTTGCTATTTTCGACGTTTATAGTTAGCTTGGCGTCGCGTAAGCACCTAGCGACCTTTTCCAATAAAGACACATGCGATTCAAAATCTACGGAACAAACTAACAGGTCATCTAGGTAAACAAATACACAATCACGAAGAGCAGCCAGTATGACTTTGTCCATTAGACGACACATGCGTTGTGCGGCATTGCAAAGTCCGAATGGCATTACCGTGAACTGGTACAGGGTCTACTCGGGACAGTAAAAGCAGTTCGCTCTCTAGACTTTCTCTCAAGTGGTATCTGCCAAAAAGTATGCTATCCTATCCAACTCTGTGTATACCAATTTATGGATTGCTGGTGAAATCGGATAGTGCTTCTGTTTCACTGACAAATTTTCATTGGTTACTTCAATTACATGTTCTTCAATGTCTGTACGGCCTAACCCTTGCACTGAGAAAGAGGGGAACAATGCTTTAGTCTTTTCCAGTACCCGATCTTGCTCTCGAGTCTAAATATGCGGCACGGCTTCGAACGTGAGGTCACCTTCGGTGGATGCGAGCTCTGACACCGCTCGATTGCAACCGCCTTTATTCAAACTCCTATTAACTACATCCATGTTAAAAGCGTGCCAAAAATCTACCCCTAGATAAACCTCCTATGTCAATGCCGGAACTATCAAAAACTCTAAATTCTTAGCATGCCCGTCCCATGTTATAGGGAGCGTTATTACTCCTCCTACCGGAGTTTTCCCACCGTTCACTGTGCGTATGCTTTGACGGGAAATACGCATAATCTCCCCTTCTCTTCCTTCCAACATTTTCATAGCATCTTTTCCTACGCAACTTGCAGATGCGCCAGAGTCTAATAAAGCCAACACTTGATTTCCATTTACATTCATACGTGCAAAAAACCGGTTGTCGCCTTCCACTGTAATGATTGTTTCTACTATTTTCTTTTGTACCCGTTTGAAATTTCGTTGCTTTTCGCGCAAGTTTTGGATCTTCTTGTACTTTCTACTTATTTATTCGCTTCTTATCTAAGACTTCCATAAATATACGCCTTCGTGCTTCTTCATACTTCATTTTTCGTTCATGTAACTTTTCAATATTTCTAGATTCACTACTTTTCACTTCAATTTTGCGCGGACCAATTTCGCGTCTAAGAATTTTAATTTCATAATCGATTCAGATTCTGACCAGGGACCCCGATCATCTCGGCCAGTGCTCCATTTCCCGCTTCTGGCTTGAAAACACAAAAGGAGGAATCTCCGCCACAGGCGAAACACTTCATTAGGTGGAAGGACGATTTACACTTGCTGTCCTTCGCTGCTTCTTCCGGATGCTTAATGTAATAATCCTCCGGCATACCACAAGCAAAGCACAGCATTAGGTGGAAGGGTGATGCACAAAAGGATTGGATGGGTAATTTATTCACAGTGCTAACGTTACTCACATTGGGGTTTTGGGTAAAGGATGGGGTTTTGGGCTTTGTCGCCTCGCGTTGTGGGGCGGTACTGGGCAAACGTTTTTGCGAACCTAGCTGACTTTGATTATCCTTGTTCAACGCAGATACTTCGAGATCGCTTTCTGGCTTGCAGCTTTCAGACCAGTCCACATAATTAGTATTCACTTCGCTGACCGCTTTAACTCTTGATCTGTTCTCTCTGATCAATCTTCCAGCCCGCTTGCATTCATGCATCAATTTAAATAGCGTGTTGATCCTTGCAGCAAAAGTGAGGTTAGCTAGCAGGGGTTAGCCCTCAAGTCAAAGAATAATATTTCACTAATATGGGTCTAGAAAAAAGCCTCTTTAGAATGCCTTTTAGTATGCGTAATAAAGTTGCAAAACACGAATTTTTAAAATCATATATTCAATTTTTCGCTTTATTTATAAAACATTTTGATAATTTTAAACACATTAAATTTTTCTTTTAACTGATAAATCAATGAAACGAAGAATTTTCAAATTTTTCGTGGTTTTTTGAAAAATTCTTCTAGAACTTCGTCAAATGAAAAATTTATATCTTTGTGAATATTCATAGATGCTAGACCGTTGAGCCTTTCTTGATATGTTGTATTTCTCAAGCAGGTTTTAATTCGTTTCAGGCATGAAAAGCTTCGTTCAGGTGTGGCTATTGAAACGGGCAAAAGTGCCAATATACGTAAGATCTTAAAAACATTCCCAAAAGACGTTCTATTAGCTACTTGTTATGCTTCGAGAGCATTTCGAAAATGTTCGTGTGAAACTCGTTTTTTCCACACTTTTTTCCTCCAGAAGAAAGTTTTGTTTCGAGCAGTCGATTACTCTTTCATAGAAAGCAAACAATTCTTCAGTTATTTTTTCGTTAAAATCATACTTTGGAAACAAAACACTAAAATTATTTAAAACTGATTTATGGTTTAGGAACCGGCTTTTCAAATGAGCAATATATGTATCAAGGAAGAGAATGTAAAAAGTAATGCGATAGTATGCCTCGGCGTCTCCGGTTTTCACATTAAAGCGATTCTTTTGGCGACTGCTGTATCGTGGTACTTTGATTTCTGTACCTAGGTTGGTGCATACTTCTTCTACGTGTTCTAAAAGCAAATGAATGTTTTTTTGTACATATTGTCGCATTTCTTCAAGTTCCTTTAATGCGTCGTCGGCTAAGCTCACTGCTTCTGCAAGATCTTCATCAGGTACTTGTAATTACCGGCTAGCAAAGCAACAACAATTTATAAAAAAGCAAATGCTTGGCTGTTGTCGCTGTGCTAACAGGTTTTCAAACCCTGATAATTTCTATAGATATTCGCACGATACAAATAATTTTTACGGTATTTTCCCCGTAACAAATAAAAAGTTTTTGACAATTGGAAGAAATACAACTTCAAAAGTCTTTTTAAAATGATTTTTCATTTTGCTACGTTATCAAAACTTTCTTGTGGGTGCTGCTTTCGCTCCATAATCTCTCGGATGACTTCGTAGTCCGATTCGGCAGACTTGAAGTGCGCTAGGAGTTCAGCCTTCAGTCCAAAGTAGTCGAAGTCATTATCTCCAGCGTGGTCTTCTAAAACTTGCCAGTACCACTTTAAGGCGTGACCGGTTACCAAGCAATGGAAATCAGAAAAAAGTTGTTCGTAGGGGAGCTGATACTGTATGCGCATCCTCTCTAAACGAAACACAAAGCTTTCGACGGTCATGCCTGTTGTGGTACCGTCAAATTTTAGATGCCACTTATCTAGGTCTACCTTTTTTCTTTCACTAGCTCTGCCCTGTCTTTTCCTTTGTCCCTCCCTACTATTGGGGTGTTCACGATCTTCTCGCCCATTGGGGTTACCTGGAGTTGACGCAGAAGCCGGTGGAGGTGGTGCTGCGGGGGCTTGCATGGATGCTTCAACATCGCCGACGCGGTTGCTCAAATGGGATACATCGGACCTCATTTTTTCTAGCTTCGGCCATGCAATCCGCCATGACGGTGTTTCGCTGTGCCATTATAGCCTTCATTTGCTCCAATTGGTCCATTCGATTAGCAGCTGTCTCTGAACGTCTGGTTTCCTGTCCTTGCACACCCCCAATTGCCCCCTCCTCCACACCTTCAGTATCTGACAACTCAAGGACCTGCTCTAGCTTCCTCGAAAAACTTAAAGATCTATCTGTGGAGTTAATATGAATTTGGCTGGCCACGCGTTGCTCAAACTGGGCGTTCGCGGTTCCGAATATTCTAGCTGTGCCGCGGTTTAAATAGTCAGTGGGCACAAAGTCCATGGGCCGTTCTATTCTAGTGTCGATCTGCGTGAACGAGGATCCCACCACTTAATTCTCTAGCGCCCTCGACCAGCTACGCGTGATTGGTCTATTATGAGATATTATTCCCAGTCCAGCTCCTGGTATTTCCTCTGCGTCCTTAAGCTTCTCCATTCACCTTCGAACCGCCAGGACAAAAAAAAATCTACCTCCCTACTACAATTACCCTAGTTTTATTAAAAAAAAATATTCTTGTGTGTTTTTTTTTCTTTTTGCATAAATCGACAACAAAATTGTACTGTACAAATATAAGTATTTTTCTTTACTGTAAAATACTGTCTTAAAAGTACAGGCTTGAGCAATATTAATTCAAAAAAAAATAATATATATATATAAATAAGAAATAATAAAATAAAACAATAAAAAAAAGTAAATAAAAATAAAATAATAAATCAATTCAATTTGTAATCTCCTACTAATATTAAAATGAATATATATCTAGCAAAAAAGTAAAGGCAGAAAAAGAAAAGATTTATTTAATAATTTTTTCCTTTCTTTATATGATATGTACGTATTAAAAAACTCAGCTTTTAACTTGTTTAAATAATTGGATGTTTGAATCGTTGGTGTGTTCATGGTGTTGACCTCGTTTGGCGGATTGTGTAGGAATATATGCCTTGTCTCGTACGTTAACTGGCCACTGTCCAAAGTCAAAGTCACTAATTCTTTCTAATTTTGGATCACCACTACAGATTCCGGATCTGGACCTAAGTAACTGGAAGTGATTCCATGATTTGATTGATATTCTACCTCACACCCTCATTGAAAAATATCCAGGCACCTCACATCAGCCATACGCAGAATCTATCTGATGGTAGCGCTATCTGTATTCCACAATAACAAAAAGCAAAAGATAATAAAAACTTTGTCATCTCTTCCCAAAAAATCTCTTCGGCAAGATGTTGGAATCCGCTGAGGTACTTCTCGCGATAGAACTCAAACTCCCGCCAAATTATTCACTATCACATTTACCTCTGGTATTAACCTCAGTAAAGCCAATAGTTGGAACCTACACTGTCCGGAGTAGAAGGAAATTAGATGGAATCAAAAAGAATAAACAAAGAATTTAAATAGAGCTAAACGTTGGGCGCCATTGTTATGAAACTGCTTGTGCTGGACCGGAAGTCACGGCGGGTCGGCATGGTTGTAGCCCGGCTTTAGCTCGTCAGCCCTTGTCGTGGTTCTTGCCGCCCACAGCCATAATAAAAGAAAGGAGTCATGCCGGATAAAGGAAACGGAAACGAAAGATAATACTGTGAAAAAGGGGGAAAGCGATAGAAAACCAGTCCTGTCAGGAGGGAGCCGTCCCACCGCATCTGTCTGTATAGCAAACAGCCGTGAACCCCACTTTGGCTCCAAAACGTAGAAGTGGAGTTCCCTAATTCTGACCGTAGTCCGTCAGTCTATTAAGCCAGTCACCGTACGAAGGCCATCTAGTTCTTTTCCTGCCAAGTGTCTTGGAGGCAACACTTACACCAACAAGAAAAGGGATTAACACGCCATTTTTAACTACTATCCCTTCACCTAGAATTTAAAATAACGTACATTTCCTCCTTTTTTTTACAACGCTTTTATCAACTTGCAATGTTGTGTTCCAGAAACTTTCAATGTTGTGGATCCAGAAACTTTCAATGTTGTGTTCCGACACCAAAGCAAAGCTTTGAAAAGCTCCTATAAAAAAGCATAGTGAATAGGGCGAGGTAGATGACATCTAGATGTCGCCCTATGTACTACGTTTGCTACACCGGAAATAGACGACACGCCGTTTCTTTAAATAAAATTAGTTTGACTATTGTCAACTAAATCGAATGCTTTGTAAGTGAAGTGACTTGTGGACCACTTGAGGTATAGGTGGACCAGTTGGTAACCACTTTGGGACCAGTTGGTAAATAGTTCGTGGGACGAGTTGGTAATCAGTCGGTGACCAGTCCGGGAATCATTTGCAACCAGTTTGGGACTAGGCCGAAACTATTTACCTTCGGCCCAGTTGGGGACCAGTTGGTCTTTTAAGGCTCCTGTGGCCGTTTTAAGGGTAATTCTTGGGCTCCTGCACTGCCGCTCGGGGTTTCTGCCTTCTACGGTGGTAATTTTGGGCCGGGTTGCCTGTTTTGGCGGATTGTTGTGCTGTGTGCCGCGTATTACGTGTACCGGGTACCACTTTCTC
>NW_016158002.1:12708-14175 GCF_001687245.7 Rhagoletis zephyria
TAAGTTTCTGGTTGTTTATCGGTCTTCCGTATTTCAGGCCGTAGTTGCGGCTCCTGGGCTAAAACCCGGTGTTGTCCTAAAGTGACAAAAAATATATAAAATCGTTACGCCCTGTCGGTTAACAAGTGGAGGCATGGGTAAATTCATAAATTTACCTCCGTTTCATTATGTTGCGCATACATGGGTAGGTGCGTACTTTACATACATATATAATAGTACCCATTAGCATGTGCATACATATGTATAAATTATTATTTTGTGGCATTGTCTTACCTCAACTTCCTACGGGCTCTTTTCTGATAAGTTATTTTTGCCGCCTCTGAATCACTCCGTGGCTCAATCTTTACAAATCCGCTTCTTACGAACTTGATTTCACCAATATAACTTTATATTTTCACCTTTTTTTTTGGTAACTGTTTTGCTAAGAACTTTTAACTTTCTCACTGCACATGCGTAAACCACACAAGATCGCAACTTTTATTATTTGATCCTATTTCTGGGCTTACTCCGGCTTAAATAGAGAATTGGCGTTTGGGGAAAAAACTGTCATGTCCACTAGACGCTCGATCGAACCTACGGTTTTCCGGTATCTTTGCTTATCGAACCACAAACTACCTCTAATTACAGGGGTAAGTCAAACATGGTTTACAGTTTGGCAGTATAATGCGGTTCTTAATATCGCAACCTCATGGATGTTGCTAAGGCATAGCAACTTTATTGGTGTTGCTAATGGTTTGGTGATTTCATGGATGTTGCTAAGGCGATTGTTGCATGCGCCACAGACTGCAACCACACATCTTGTGACTATAGGCCAGTGCAATTATCAAGAGAACAATACAAATTTTATTGAAAATAGATTACTTTGAGATTAACTTCAAGCTAAAGGGCTGCAAAAAATGATATTTGACTTTATCTTTTGCGTTAACGGATTCATTATCTAATAATATGCACCAAGCTTTTTTGCTGAACTCAGATTATTTAACAAGAATTGGTCTTATTCACCCAGTTAATTTTTTTTTAAATAAGTAGACTAGATAAACAAAAAAAGTAGTAAAAACTGCTAAAAAATGTTGTGGTGCTATTGTTTTGAGCAGTACTATATTCGTTTTCTTATAAAATGGTAAAATGTTAATAATTTCCTTCGTCCGGATTTTGATATACGCCTCCGTATTTGATCTCAGTTGAACTTTTATAAGAATGAGTTGTCCATTTAAATGAATATCTTTTATTTTGTTTGTTTTGTAGTATTATAAATGTATTTTGATAGCCAATTTCACTTCTTTGCCTTTTAAAAGGGACAAACACAATCCGATTTTAATTTTGGCATATAAAAAATAAATTCAGATTTTTCCTGTCGCTATTCAAGGGGATGCAAGGGTATGTATATAAGTTATATAATTCAGACGCATAAGTTAATAAGTTTATTTTATTATCATAATTTTTGATGCACTCAAATTAAAAAAAAAA
>NW_016158002.1:14846-28776 GCF_001687245.7 Rhagoletis zephyria
GCACTTGCCGCTCGCGCTCATAATTCTGCGGTGTGGTGTTAACGTTGTGTACAGTGAGTGGGTGCCTACACGTAGTTAACAGTGGCACCTATGTTAATACCTCAGCTGTGTTTCTGGATTGCTGCCGTCCTCTGCTGGATTTATTTCCAGATCGCTGGTGATGTTGCGCCCTTCCTTATTGGGAATATCTTCTTCAAACAGGTGGATTGCTGCAGGTAAGTTTCTGGTTGTTTATCGGTCTTCCGTATTTCAGGCCGTAGTTGCGGCTCCTGGGCTAAAACCCGGTGTTGTCCTAAAGTGACAAAAAATATATAAAATCGTTACGCCCTGTCGGTTAACAAGTGGAGGCATGGGTAAATTCATAAATTTACCTCCGTTTCATTATGTTGCGCATACATGGGTAGGTGCGTACTTTACATACATATATAATAGTACCCATTAGCATGTGCATACATATGTATAAATTATTATTTTGTGGCATTGTCTTACCTCAACTTCCTACGGGCTCTTTTCTGATAAGTTATTTTTGCCGCCTCTGAATCACTCCGTGGCTCAATCTTTACAAATCCGCTTCTTACGAACTTGATTTCACCAATATAACTTTATATTTTCACCTTTTTTTTTGGTAACTGTTTTGCTAAGAACTTTTAACTTTCTCACTGCACATGCGTAAACCACACAAGATCGCAACTTTTATTATTTGATCCTATTTCTGGGCTTACTCCGGCTTAAATAGAGAATTGGCGTTTGGGGAAAAAACTGTCATGTCCACTAGACGCTCGATCGAACCTACGGTTTTCCGGTATCTTTGCTTATCGAACCACAAACTACCTCTAATTACAGGGGTAAGTCAAACATGGTTTACAGTTTGGCAGTATAATGCGGTTCTTAATATCGCAACCTCATGGATGTTGCTAAGGCATAGCAACTTTATTGGTGTTGCTAATGGTTTGGTGATTTCATGGATGTTGCTAAGGCGATTGTTGCATGCGCCACAGACTGCAACCACACATCTTGTGACTATAGGCCAGTGCAATTATCAAGAGAACAATACAAATTTTATTGAAAATAGATTACTTTGAGATTAACTTCAAGCTAAAGGGCTGCAAAAAATGATATTTGACTTTATCTTTTGCGTTAACGGATTCATTATCTAATAATATGCACCAAGCTTTTTTGCTGAACTCAGATTATTTAACAAGAATTGGTCTTATTCACCCAGTTAATTTTTTTTTAAATAAGTAGACTAGATAAACAAAAAAAGTAGTAAAAACTGCTAAAAAATGTTGTGGTGCTATTGTTTTGAGCAGTACTATATTCGTTTTCTTATAAAATGGTAAAATGTTAATAATTTCCTTCGTCCGGATTTTGATATACGCCTCCGTATTTGATCTCAGTTGAACTTTTATAAGAATGAGTTGTCCATTTAAATGAATATCTTTTATTTTGTTTGTTTTGTAGTATTATAAATGTATTTTGATAGCCAATTTCACTTCTTTGCCTTTTAAAAGGGACAAACACAATCCGATTTTAATTTTGGCATATAAAAAATAAATTCAGATTTTTCCTGTCGCTATTCAAGGGGATGCAAGGGTATGTATATAAGTTATATAATTCAGACGCATAAGTTAATAAGTTTATTTTATTATCATAATTTTTGATGCACTCAAATTAAAAAAAAAAATACAATCTCTTTAATTTACAAAATAATTTATAAATTTTATAAATTTATGAATTATTTAATTTTCAAGCAATTGAGCGTTTCAATTCAATATATATCACGATGATAGTACTATCGATGTTTTCAAATATCGTTTCGAAAACTATCGAGTGGCGGTACTATCGATAGTATCCCAGCTCTATTTATTAATATTATAAATAGATGAAATATCTACAACCAGCCCATTCTGATGGTCATATGAAAAATGTAAAAATGCCATTCCCGTGAATATGAGCGAGACTGACTTTCTTGACAGGAAATTGCCAGTAAATGGGATAGCTGGTCACATGAGTCATGATTAATCAGTCCCTATCTGTCAGAATTTTAAATTTTTTTACAGATTTTCTCGCTAATTTATAAAAATGGAATCTTCGATAGAATGTGTTTTTTGTAATGGGCGCGTTTCTAAGACGTAGCTGTTGTTAAATTGTTGAGTAGTTGTCTTCGAAACGCAACTTTCCGCCATTTTTCAAGCGGAAAATTTTTACGCTACCTGAATTCAACGTGTTGGGCTTAGCCTAAACAGCTGATCGTATAGACTTACGCCGCTTGTATTAAATTTAACGCCGCTTTGTTAGGTGGCAGTTACAAACAAATTTATTCTATTTTATATTACTGATGTTATAAATTAACTAAAATATTTTATACTAATACCACGTTTATAAATATATGTTTTTAAGATGTTTGCTACATAATTATACACTGTTTAATTCATTATAACATTTAAAGATTTTTTCAATACGGCGGCAGCTCAGCGTGAAATTCTAAATACTATCGGCGCAACTATCTCTATTTATTGCAATTTCATTTGTTTACATTTATCAGCTGTTCATTTGGCAGCATATTCATCAAGCCGTTTCTAAGACGTAATTGTTGGGTCCGACAGTTGCCAACAGTTCGTAGCAGTTAAGCTAAACAGCTACGCCTTATAAACGCGCCCAATGATAAAAGAAGATACAATAAAGTGGTTTCTTTTACTGTAAATACTTTACGAAAGTGCAGTGAATTTGACAGAATCAGCTGTTTTGCTGACGTCACAGTCGAGATGACAGCAGTAGTGATGTGCTGAGTCAATACTTTTCAAGTATCCAATACTCTCGATACTCGGTACCGAAACATTTAGGATTCGAATAAAAGCGCACGTAGGCCAAAAATATGGAAAAAATGGTTCAGGGGAGATTCGCCTATCAAAACCTGAATGTAGGAGCCAATAGAGCTTTTAATACTGATTCAAATGAAAGATTTATACTCTTACTTGTTGGAAGCATTTTTGTTCCATCTGAATCGGACGATATCATTTTTGTAGGCAGACTCTGTGACCAGTTAGCGACATATTCTGTAACCAGTTAGCGACAATTTTCGAATCGGTATCGGTTTTGTTGACGTATGATATGAAATATTTTTACGCCCACTTATGGTTACATGTGTATATCTTGGTAACCGCTGCACCAATTTCTTCCAAACTTGGCACAGTTGTTGGCCTTGGTACAAGATACCGAGAGATTCTAGAAATTTTGGTAAAATGAGAATATTTTGAAATGTACAAAATTATTGAGACTTTAGAAATTTGTATATTTTTCAAAATTTTGAGAATTTTATTTATCCTAAAATCCATCCTCAAATGTAAAAATGTGAAACATCACAAATTGACGAAAAATTCTTATGTTCATGTACTCGTGTGTAAAAAATAGAAAATTCTTAGCATTCTAAAAGATATTAAAATTTCTTTTCTGAACTTTTCCAAAATTTTTTATTGATATAACAGAGTTTGAGAATTTTAAATTTTTTGAAAATTTTGACATCAACATCCAAAAAATTTTTGAATCTTCAAGAATTACGAAAAATATTTAAATTTTCAAAAAGACAAAATATAAAAATGTTTTCAACATTCGAAAACTTTTAATTCCGTTTGATCAATCTTGTATATTCGACACTTTTACTTAGAAAAAATTTCTTAGAATTCCTACAATTCTCAAAACTTTTGAAAAATAAAAGATTTCTAAAAATCTAGTATTCATCATTTTATTGAATTAATTGAATTATTGTGATTTAGTAAAATTTCCCAAATTCACAAAGTTTTGAAAGTTTAGAAAATTTTGGAATTCCACTCAACTATTAAAACTCTAAAAAAAATTAATTGCGGTGATTTTTAAATTTATATACACGATATATGTTAAAAACAGCTGTAAATTGTTCATCTCCGTTATCTAAACGCTCAGTCGATGGTGACATGAATTTTTTGAACGCGGCAGCGACATCATGCATTTTTATGAGTTTGTCATAAAAGAATGGGAAGAACTCATTTTTCGGTCGAAAAATATAAATAGATCTAAGCTGGCCACAATCCCAGACGTGGTGTATTATCTACATACGTCGAATAATAATTTGCAATTTGTTTAAAATATTATGCTCATACGAATTTGGTAATTTTTTTCTGAGTTTGGTAATTTTTTTTTAGAGGTTTGATAAAAAATTAAAAATCTTTGTGGCAACACTGATCCCAAGTCTCCTTGATTACTTGCCTACCAGCCTAAAGTACTCGCGTGCTTGGCGTATGAGTTATCTATGAACATCAACACTTTCTCCGGTTTAAATCGAAATTTCAAATCACTGTAATACTTCCTATTTATTAATTTATTTTTACGCTCCTATCAAAAAATTAATCGCTAACTAAAATGTTTAATTCAATAAAGAGTAAAGTTGTATTTAATTAGGTATAAATTGAGTTATTTGAACTTGGTAGGCTAATGAGGCATTCTAGGGTAAGAGGATCTGAGAAAGATACACAGTAATCGAAATTAGCTTTTCACCATGTGTCACACATTGGAATTTAGTAATAAATACAATAGTTACGAAGAAAATCGATTTCGGCCATTTTTGGGACTCGCCAAGGACGAAAGTTTTTATGAGCTTAAAATCCTCTCGAAATAAGCTTTCAACCTAGGGGGCTGGGGTGGGGGGAATTTGCAAACATATTTTTGCGACCAAGTGTAATAACATATTTAAATTTTTAATCAAGGAAAAACCCTGTAGCTGAAGTCTTCATATGCAGAAGCCCCATTTTATTCTGTTCATTTCAGCAACACTATGTTAAGATGGCATATGAACGAAATACGTTTTCCCCCACGCGCCCGCACTCCTGCAAATGACGTTTTTGACATTTTTCATATGATGTGACCATCAGAATGGCCTGGCTGTAGATATTTCATCTATTTATATTATTATTAATGTGCTGTAAAAAGGACAGCCCATCTGAAGTATGGTTAGTTATGCTTGCAACAATGCACTTTCAACATGGGCTGTTTGTAATTTAAGACCAACAGAATTGGCAGGCAACCTTGAATTCATTTTATATACACTGTAGATAAAATTTTATAAAAATTTCAAGTCATCTGAAGTATTAAAAGTTTATTATGAGTGCTAAGCGACGTCAACAGACTAGAATGAGTTAAAACAAAACACCTTTTTTCGTTTAAAAATGTTTATTTTCCAAAACAATTGTTTCAACAGGCGCGTGGTGTCATCTTCAGTTGCTGATATTCAACCAACCATTGTTATGCAAATAGCCAATAATGTGATGTACAAAAGGAATCACAGTCAATAACATTAAAACTAATACAATGTAACAAGTGTAAAAGAGACTTAAACATCAACACAACAATCGAAAACAAAACACGAAAGCTAAGTTTTACTATAAGACCGAAAACAGACTAGAATAATGTGGGCCGTTATCGCGATTTACAATCACTTTTTTATTTACATGAATATGTAAGGATTCTAAAATATTTAACCAATTAACATTAGATTCAGATTAGTTAACTTAAAATTATTTTCATTTATAAAGTGCTCGTTCACTATTGCATGTTCCGCGATGCCACTTTTCGGATCGAGGTTTTTTATATATTTAAGGTGCTCGTTTAGCCTTATGCGCACTGTGCGAGTCGATTGCCCTACGTATTTCGTGCCACATACTCCCCCGTTGTCGCTTTTGTGAGCATAGGTGACTGTATACACACCCGGTTTATCCAGACTATCACATTTGTCTTTCGTCAAATTTGACTTCGGATTCGCATGTAAATTGAGTTCCAGTATAAACTGAATTAAACAAACTCAGTGTTTGATTAATTTTAGCTCTCTCAATAATGATAGCACAGTCATCAACGTAATGACAGTAAAATCGTGGAAACAATGAACTTTTAATTAATTGCTCTTCTACTGTATTCATGAACAAATTGCACAAAAAAGGACTTATATTTAAACCCATAGGTAAACCATCAATTTGTTCATAGAATTCACCTCTAAACTGGAAAAACGACTGACTTACGCATAAATACGTTAAATCGAACAGAGTATTGGCGACGAACGAGTTGATGTTTTGTTTATCGAGCCATACGCGTAACGCATCCAAAGCACCTTTTCTCGAACGACGCAAAGCACTCATCTGGATTCCACTTCACGTTACGAATTTTAGTGATCAGCTCAAGTGAATTTTTGATTGAAAAATTGTAGAAACTCTTAAGTTTACTGAAGTAATTAAGTAAGTAAGTAAGTAAGTGAAGTGTATCCAGCGATGATAGGTCGAAATTGATTGCCCGGTTTATGAGCCTTATATAAACCATAGATACACGGCACACGTCTATAAGATTTATGCATTCTACTGTCCTAATGCACACCAAACACATCAGCGTATTTTTTGCGATATTCTAATACCTGCTTTTTCATTTTTGGGAGAGGATTCTTCACACTAATGTAATTTCCTTCCGCAATAAGGGCGCTCATACCATTGTTGTAGTCATCTTCATTCAATACAATAACACCATTGCCTTTGTCGGCTTTAATTATGAAAATCTTCTTAATATTTAACGACTTGACAGTGGCATGCAAAAAAGTTGAATTTTTGTTGTAATTTGAAGTAGGCTGTGAAGAAAAAACACGTTTTATATTGTAACGCACATTTTCCGCAAATTCGGTTTACAGTTTGCTGAGTGCTAACTCTGAATCGACGATGATATCCTGCATAGGTGGAGATTTGTGTGGTAACGTGAAATGCAAGCCTTTATTCAGAAGTTTAATTTCATTCTCATCTAAGATTACATCCGATTTATTGATAATAAAATTCGGGATGAATTTACTCGTTGCCCTTCTGGAAGCTTTTGTTTGTCCCAATATTCTCAGCTTTTTTCTCTTCCTTTGCATTTGTTGTTGCGATAAGCGGTCGATTTTCGCATTTAATTTAATCAAGAAATGTTCCCAAACGTCGAACGAAAGATTGCAAGCCAAAGATTTATGCAATTTGTAGGCCAGTAACTCACATGAAGATAACTCAGCATGTTTTTGTTTTAAGGCGTGACTCAACCAACACACCTTTGCTTTCTCAATAGACTTTTTTTTCACCGGGCACTTGAGTTTGTAGTTGAAACATGTATCTATGAATTTTGACATCACTTTCTGGTTTTTGCAATTGGATAAAAACCGTACGTCTGACTTCAAACGGCAGATTTTCTTCTTGGTTTTTTGAAACCGTAACAACTGAAGTGTGTTGACTGGCAGTACTTTAAGACCATCAGAATCGCAGGCAACCTTGAATTCATTTTATATGCACTGTAAATAACATTCTATAAAAATTTCAAGTCATCTGAAGAATGTAGACTTATATGTGCGAAAATGCATTTTTAACAAAGGCTGTTTTTACTTTAAGACCCTCAGAATTGGAAGGCAACGTTGAATTCATTTATGCACTGTAAATAAAATTTTATCAAAATTTCAAGTCATCTGAAGTATGTTGACTTATAGGTGCAACAATGCACTTTCAACATGGGCTGGCAGTACTCTAAGACCATCAGAATTGGCAGGCAACCTTGAATTCATTTTAAATACACTGTAAATAAAATTTTATAAAAATTTCAAGTCATCTGAGCTATTTTGACTTATAGATGCAACAATGCACTTTCATCATGGGCTGGCAGTACTTTAAGACCAATAGAAGTGGCAGGCAACCTTGAGTTCATATTCTTTACACTGTAAATAAAATTCTTTCTAAATTTCAAGTCATCTGAAGTATGTTGAGTAATCGGTTTTCATAAACATCTTTAATCGCCAAAAACGCATAATCAAGACTGTTCAGCAGCCAGCCCTCCGGATCTCGATTTATATATTAACAAACTAACAAATTTCAATCGATCTGAAGTATGATGAGTTTTTTGGTCTCCGTCTATTTGAACAATTTAATTGCTTTATTTTAAATTTTGTATGTATAATTTTAAAATGCTGGTAAACTTAAGCAACATCCTGGCGGACAAACTGAGAGTACGGTAAAGTATTTTAAACTCTCGATAAATATAAGTTTCAGAGAATCTGATTATTTTAGTTTCCTCTTTCGGGTTAGGGAGGGGCGAGAACTCTCGCCGAACTCAAGATACATAAGTGCCACAAGAGATTATTTTGCGAGATTAAGTCGATGGGGTATTTGAACCTCAACCTGGTGTAATTAATCAAAACCACTTGAAAAATCGATCAATTTTGTTCCAAGATAGTTAATAAGGAAATGGGTAATGTGTTGTCCGTAGAAGAAAATGTTTACTATGCTGTCGATATCTACTGTCGTTTCTGAATATCCGCAGGAGTAAATAGGAGCAAGGGATTTGCACCTCATGACTTGATGCTAAAAGTTGAAGCAGTTGTGATGTTAATCCGTAACTTAAATGTATGCATATGAAGGGTTAGTTAATGGTATCGCCTAATAGTAGACTATGTTCAAACTGGCAACTAATTAGCAATTAAGAAACTTTTCACCAATTTACGCCTTAATTGCTTAATAATTAATTGGCAATTAATTTGTGTCAGATTCTCTATGCGACCCTGCTAACTATGTTTAGTTTTGACTTGGAGGTAGGTATGTTTATTGAATAAAGATCAATCATCTGTTTGTTCCTGGTCCTCTTTTTCAGCTGATATTCCATCAGAGAAGGAAAATTTAATTATAAAATTGTACTTAATTTACGGAAAATTTTTTCAAAAGTAGGTAGATTTACCAAAAAAGTAAGTATGTATTTGTATCAGCGTTGCCGGTTTGCTTAAATTTAAGCAAAATTTATTAAGTTTTTCCTGCCTGTTAAAATGTTAAAATTATTCCGATTTGCTAAATTTGTTTATTAAAATAGTCAAAAAGAATAATTTTCCTCAAAAATTCATAGTCGGAAGAGTTACTATTTCAATAACTTTTTCAAATTTATTTTAATCCCATATAAAGTTCCAGTAAATGTTGCTCTACGCAAATCCCGATCTGCGGTCGTCGCATTTTCAAACCTCCGAGTGTACTTCTGCCAAGAAATCGCTTCTCATAAAAACCATTTGCCGTTCGCAGGCGATCCAGAACTTTAGGTCCCTTAGTTTGCATGACAAGATCAACACGCATATTAGGGGTCTTCATCAAAAGTGACAAACTGTTAATAAACTTGATAAAATAATAAATTTATCATTTTGAAAATGAACTTTCAAACTTTGTATGGAAATCTATTTATAATAAACAATAGTTTGCAATTAATTACCAAGGTGCGTTCATGAAAGAAAGCGGATAAACTAATAATTTTAAGCAATTTATCCCTTTATCACTTTCGATGAAGACCCCTATTTTGGATAACATGATACCAAACTCGTTTTTTGCATGCATTCGAAAAACTAGCGAGAGGTCAGATAACTATTATAGGAGTATGTGTTGAAAGTCTGAATGAATGTGTAATAGTTCAAATTTAGCAACTGTTAGGCCCGATTTCAGATGGCCTACTTAAATAGAGATTGTTGATTAACTTCCACTATTCATTTTCAGATCATTGATTTAATCTGCACTTAATTGACCAATATTGGCTATTTAAATATGAGATATGTGTTTATTCCAAACAACCAAGATTGATTGGTAGGTTGTTTAATCAATCCCACCAAAATACAATCAGCTGTTCAGCAGAAAATGTAAAGAAACAAGCAAATGCAACAACAATTTCAAGGAACAAGCAGCAATGCTGCCAATTGTTTGGCATATTTAAAAAAAGTTGATCTTAAGCCCAAACGAAAGCTAAATTGTGTTTTAACAGTTATCCTCAATTAAACTTAAGTGCCGTTTAAATATTCATTTGAAATTGGCCATTAGACTATAAAATCCTTACTTTTGATGACAAAACTCAGCCTTTGAGAGCCTTGACTTACTTTTTATTTTTATAACCAATTTACCAAGCTCAGGAAGAACCAAATAGTAACTCCTGTGACAGGTAATAAGATCAACGGGAATAAGGTCAATTGACTTTATTTCCCACCCTGGTGCGAAATAAAGTCAATTGACATTATTACCTTTTTAAAAACGAAATAAAATCCATTGCCATTATTTCTCTTTCAAACATTAAATTTGCTTAGATTCGCGGCGGCCCGCGTTAGCGCGCCACACCGCGCGAGACAAGGTTTGCAGCGTGTCGCAAACTAAAAAAATATTTTATTAGCGTTAAGACGCTCTTTATTGAGTAAATGAAATTACATTTCTGCATCTAAAAAGTTCTTACAAGCTATTTTATTAACTATTTAAGCTAAGTCAGCAAAATTGGTTTGTTTATTGTTCAATTGAAATTATTGGCAATCTAAAAGTGTCGTTGCACTTATTATTACTTCTTTATTGACAAATTCTTTATTATTGTGCAATACGATGGTACAATGCACTGAAGTATTTTGTTAGGTGTAGCGTTACGCTGACCAGTCAACCTCAATTCGGTTTTCTGTTGGAGTGGAATGGCCAGGTGACGTAACTCCCCCTTCCCTTGATTGAAAACACTCCTGGGTTTTTGTATTTATATTTAATTCAATTGCTTTATGTTTGTTTGTAAAATGGACAAAAATTACGAACAAAGCTAAAGAAATTGCTGCAATGAATGAAATTATTAGCCAAATGTTGATTTGATATTTTTTCTTGTGGTAGGTAAGTTCTTCAATTTTTTGAGCGTTTTCAATTTGGGTAATGATTAATTCATCAAAAGTAGGTTCGAGTTGTGTATGATTAATATTCGATTCAAGGTAACGTATTACATATTTCTGTGTAAATGATTTATTTAAATTTTTATAAGTTTCGTTTCTAATTTTAAGTTCACAATTATCGAATGAAATGAGATGAGTTCCTATTAAATATAAGGTTCTTTCGTTACATGTACTATTTATTTCGATTCCTTTTGTATTTTTTATAATTATTAAGCCTTTTTCAATTTCCATAATTTCTTCTTTACTATTTTTAATTTTCTTACAATTTTTCTTGATTACACATGAATTAGAAACTTTCAGATTCTTTTGATATAAATTTTTTGAATAAACATATCTAGTATTATTGATTTCTACAATATGTTCGCTTTTAAATTGTAGTTCCTCTAAATTTTTATTTGCACATGGTGTTATAAATACATGTTTTGCTGTAGTTACATTAGTCGGAATTTTAAGTGAAAATATAATGTTACCTGCGGAGGTGGCTGCTCCTAATTCAATGTTCTCTAACTTAAATATATCGATATTATATCTATTTATCTCTTCCGGGGTTAGAATGTTGCTGGACATTAAGTTTAGTCTAGCAGATGCTAAATTATTCTGAATGTGCTCTATGCTATTACTGAGTGTCCTAATCCTTAGCAGTATGTCTAGATATAGGAGTTGCCTATGGATTTCTCGATTTTCTTGTTGAATTGAATTAAATTTAAGGGCTATTTGTCTTCTATCTGATTCTATAGCTTTTTGGATGCTTTGGAATGTTTTGTTGAAATTATCGTTAATTTTTATATTCTTATTTAAGGTATCTATGGAAATATGGTTGTTCGTATCCATAACTTTGAGATGCTGCTCTATATTCTGTCTATCATCGTCGTCCATAGTTCCATACAACCATTTCATTGTTGTACCTAATATGTTAATTAATCCTCTTTTTTGTTTATGTGGTAATAGTGTGTAAAGTTTACTCCGTAATGTTGTGAATTCCTGAGTCAGAATTTGTTCTTTCTCGGTCAATTTAGAGTCTCTAGCTAAATTTTCTAGTGCGTCAATTATATTTTCTATTTCCTGCGGTCTGATTATGTGAAGGATGATGTCAAAATCTGTGATCACTTGTACGTTTTCAAGTTTTATTTCGGCGAGTCCGTCTTCGTTTTTGATGTCTTCAGTTATCATTGTTGCCGTTGCTCCCATTATCAGCATTACGAAAATTAGAGGCATTGATATCGATAGCACCTGAAAATTTTCCTGGTCTTTTAATGTTACTTGTATGGGTGTTTTGAAGTGGTAACTTTCTGTATCTGGGTTCGTGCTTATGTCTAACAGCTCTATAATTTCTCACGTGTCCACTGCTTCTATTTTCAGTATAACTCTCTCTTTTCGTATTCATTTTGTTAATGATTTTCTCTTTAGTCCCTTTTATCCTATCGTAGATTATTTTTTTATCAATTTTTCCTGAGGCTACGTCTGAAGGTGTTGCTTTCAGAGTTGAATGGATATTATTGTTATAGGTCTGAATACATTTGTACATCTTCTCTCTTGTTGATAAAGTTCGGGATTCTAGTTCTATGATTCTAAATTTTTCTCCTATCGTATTGTGAAACCTTTCGATGTCCGAGTTCCCTGTATGACTATTGGGTTTGGTAAAATGAACTTCGACACCTTCTTCTCTTAAAAAGTCCTTTACGTTTACGGAATTAAATTCATTATCAGTTATAAATAGTCTAGGCTTCCCTCTCATAGCGAAGTACATTCGTAAAGTTTCGACGAATGTGATGCTATTTTTGTCTTCTAAAAAGAGTGCTACTGCGAACTTAGAAAATTTATCAATGAAGGTCATGAAGTTGTGTTTTTTAATTGTGTAAGTATCTAGGTGTACTACTTCGTTAGTATCCTTGGGTGTTTCTGTTAAATGGAATTTCGGTTTTATTGGCTTCCTATCGTATTTAGTTTGGCAGCATATATCGCAATTGTTTATGAATTTGTGAATAAGCTGTTTTAGATTTTTATAGTATATGAGCCTTTTTAATCCTTCGTAGTTTTCATTGATGCCTGAATGGCCACTTTCTGTGAAGTGATAGTTTTTAATATATCTGAAGGCTTCATCTTCATCCCGCATGTCTTTGGCATGATGTGAGCATTTGAAGAATTTTATTCTTCCATTAAATAATTCTATCAATTTTTGTTGTACGGTATTATATTCACTATCAGGGAGTTCGGAAAAAATTCCTACCTTTCCTGATTTCAGGTATCTTCGGAAAATGTCAGACATAAAACCGCTATTTATATCATCTAGGCTGATAAATATTTTCCTTTTCCTGTCGATTATTTCTATCTCTTGATTCTTATGCTCGGTTAAAATTATCTGGGTATGGAAACGGTTGACCACTGTATCCAGAACGAAAAAAATGATCATTGATTTCCTCTTCTTGGGAATGTATTGTTGCACAAGTGCTTATGTTGTCTATGTTATCCTCTACCTGTTCATTTGATTTTGCTAAGTAGATTTCACCTGTATCATTATTTATTCTACTTAGGAAATCGGCTAGGGTATTTTCTTTACCTTTAATGTAGCCGATATTGATATCGTATTCGCCTAGTTTAAGTATCCACCTTTGCAACCTTGGATTGATATCCTTCCCTTTGTATTTTGTCTGTAGCCACTTGAGTGGTTGATGGTCGGTCAGTAAGTCAAAATTCCTACCATAGACATAGGGCCTAAAATAGTTAACTGCCCATACTATAGCAAGAAGTTCTTTTTCTGTGGTTGAGTACTTTTTTTCATGCTCATTCAAGGTTCTACTTGCATCAGTGCACCCCGTATGGCATAATCACTCACATCTGTGACGATTTCAAATTTCTTTTTGAAGTCCGGGTACTTCAGCACCGGTGGAGAGGTTAGTAACCTTTTTAATTTATAAAAGGCATCCATGTATTGTGTATCATGGACGTTTACTTTCACATCCTTCTTTAGATACTTCGTCATAGCTTGAGCTATTTTAGCGTAATTTTTTATGAATTTACGGTAGTATCCAGTTGCTCCTAGAAAGGATTTTATCTGTTTTGCTGTTTGCGGCAGCTTGAGTTTTTGAATTGCCTCCACTTTGGTGGGGTTTGGCTTGACTCCTTCTGTGGTCAAGATGTGTCCTAAATATTCTGTGCTTGTAGCGAAGAAGTTACATTTATCGATTTGAATTCTAAGGT
>NW_016158002.1:33693-34417 GCF_001687245.7 Rhagoletis zephyria
ATTTTTTTTTCATTTTATTCTAGCTTTTGATTGCTATACGTAAAAAATAAAAGTTTTAATTTTACAAATTTTTAAAATTTGCATTACTTTTAACAAAAATATTTTTAATTGCAATAAAATCACATTTTCATCTTCATTGTTTTTGCAACTGCCACTTAACGATGTGCATTAAAAACTGTTCATACTTACAAGATTTGCTAAGGAACTTACAACATAATTCCCTTCACTCAATTAAATATGTACCAGTACACAACGTCACAACGCCAAAATTACGAATTTGATCGCCAAAAACTACACAAATAGTGATTACACAAAGAATAGAACTACTTATCGATAACTACTATTTGCGCTGCCACATGATATAATTGCGATACGACAATTATGTATTAGCGGAAATGGTAAACTCTCAAGAGGTGTTTACACTGCAGTATTTAATTATCTTTGTAACAATCTTCAAAGTTGAGAACCAGTCTAATTTGCACACAAAGAAAAATCGCCATTGGGTCACAAAAGTCATCAAATCGTCATGGCAGTAAAAAATCTTCAAAATGATAACCAAATCGCCACCCTGGCAAATGTGCAAAGTTCACTTTTTATGAAAATTGAGATTTTAATGCAGTGAGATAGCACAACTCAAATTACATCATTATGAAAAAAATTGGCCGTAATGTCGTTCTTACTTGTTGTTATGCAGTGGTATGCAAATGTGTTGAGTCCAAAAAAA
>NW_016158002.1:35619-39646 GCF_001687245.7 Rhagoletis zephyria
ATGTTACCGCATAACTTTGGACCACGTCAACCGATTTCGATAATTCTCGCGCGCCGGGCTCGCGCCCCGCGTACCCCGCGCGACCGGCGGCACACCACGTCACGCTACGCCGCGTCCCCGTCTCCCGCCATGCTGTAACGCAGGTAGATGTATTTTTTGTATACGGTAATAAGTCCCAGATGGTTTCTAAAATCACAAATTAGTTGTTGTGCAAATTGCAGATAGAGGGTATTAATGAATTCAAGCCCTCGATATTTCACCATTTTATATTTGTAAGTTATTGGAAGCAGGGATGCCAACTTGGCTCAAACCGTGCCATTTGTCCCTATTTTTACTTCAAATGGCACTTAATTTTTAATTTGGCACAAAGTGCCAGAATGGCACTTTTGTAAACACAATAACATTTCAATACATTTTTGTGAAATCCTTTGCGTGCACTTCTTTTTCTCAACTAAAATTTTCTAATTTATAAAGGCTATGCAACTGGTTTATTTTATTTTATCATTGAACTTTTATTTGGAAAATGTAGCTTTAATTTATTGCTAAATGTAAATGATTAAAAGGAATGACAACTTTTTGGTACTTTTATTTTTCTATTTGGCACATATTGGCACTTTTTTGTCCTCAATATGGCACCTCATAACTAAGGATAGTTGGCAGCCCTGATTGGAAGATTTCTGCTGTATTTTGGGGCAACATCTTGTCTGCAGTAAAAAAGCATATAATTTGTGTTTCAAAAGTGTGTGAAAACCAATCAATTAACTTATATGATCTCGGTTCCGATATTAAATAATCAATAATTGTTTATACCCACATTTTGGCACATTGGCTCGTTGAATGTGCCATCTAATAAATAGTGTCGCCATTCTCCTTAGCTGCTTTTAAATGATGTCGTCACAAATTGCTGGCGGCGACATGAATACAATGTAAGAAAATTCTTTTTCTATAATTGTTTCCTTATAGAAAGGTTGGTTTCGTTTCCACCTTATACATTCCGAATTCGTTCAAAATATGCTAATTTAAATCACAGAATTCTTTCAGTGTTCCTCCGGGGTTTTTGGACATGGACTGTTTCATCAATTTAATAGTGTTCGCTTTATTTTTGTGGAAACGAAACATGTTTTGCAAGTTTTGGATCATTTCTACACTCTTTCTTCAAATATTTCTCGTATTCCGTGTTTTTACATATTCGTAATTTAAATTTTTTTAATAAAATCAATTGGTGGTAGTTCATGATTGTGTGTGGATTAATATCACAACACTGAGATTTTGGCAATGAAAAAGGTTCGTCTATTAAAAAACAACACTTACGGGGCAATGTTTATTGTAAGAACAACATTTTTTTCTATGAATCGACATACTTTAAGCCTTGTTGACGCTATTTCCATTTGAATGAGGAAATAGCGTCAATGACTTTATTTCCAAATTTTTGTTGACTTTATTTCGCTTTTGAAAAGGTAATAATGTCAATAGACTTTATTTCGCACCAGGGTGGGAAATAAAGTAAATTGACCTTATTTCCGTTGATCTTATTACCTGTCACCGTATAAAGTCAATTGGGTGACAGGTAATAAGATCAACGGAAATGAGGTCAATTGACTTTATTTCCCACCCTGGTGCAAAATAAAGTCAATTGACATTATTACCTTTTTAAAAACGAAATAAAATCCATTGACATTATTTCTCTTTCAAACATTAAATTTGCTTAGCTTTGCGGCGGCCCGCGTACCCCGCGCGTACGGCGCGCACACCACGTCACGCTACGCCGCGGCACAAAGTGCCAAAATGGCACTTTTGTAAAAAAAATTACATGTCAATACATTTTTGCGAAATCCTTTGCGTGCACTTCTTTTTCTCAACTAAAATTTTCTAATTTATAAAGGCTATTCAACTGGTTTATCTTATTAACCGACTTCCAAAAAAGGAGGAGGTTATCTGTTCGTCGGAATATTTTTTTTTTTTTTTATGTATGTTACCGCATAACTTTGGACCACGTCAACCGATTTNGATAATTCTTTTTGCATCGGAAAGATAGTGTCTCAGAGGTGGTCCCATACTAATTTGGTTGAGATCCGATTCGTGGATCATGAGATATATATATATATATATTTTTTTTTTTATATGGGATTTGAGTCGGTTTTTTTTTTGCTAAAAATTACTTGTTTTATCATTTCACTTTTGTTTGAAAAATGTAGCTTTATTTTATTGCTAAATGTGAATGATTAAAAGGAATGACACCTTTTTTGGCACTTTTATATTTCTACTTGGCACTCATAACTAAGGATAGTTGCCAGCCCTGATTGGAAAATTTCTGCTGTGTTTTGGGGCAACAGCTTTTCTGCAGTAAAAAAGCATATAATTTGTGTTTCAAAAGTGTGTGGAAACCAATCAATTAACTTATATCATCTCGGTTCCGATATTAAATAATCAATAATTGTTTATACCCGCATTTTGGCACATTGGCGCGTTGAATGTGCCATGTAATAAATAGTGTCGCTATTCTCCTTAGCTGCTTTTAAATGATGTCGCAAATTGCTGGCGGAGGCATGAATACAATGTAAGAAAATTCTTTTTCTATAATTGTTTCCTTATAGAAAGGTTGGTTTCGTTTCCACCTTAGACATTCCGAATTCGTTCAAAACATGCTAATTTAAAACACAGAATTCTTTCAGTGTTCCTCCGGGGTGTTTGGGCATGGACTGTTTCTTCAGTTTAATAGTGTTCGCTTTATTTTTGTGGAAACGAAACTGTTTAGCAAGTTATGGATCATTTCTACACTCTTTCTTCTCGTATTCCAGCTGTGCGCAGGCGTTTAGTTTGTCGCATCGTGTTTTAAATATTCGTAGTTTATTTTTTTTTNAGTATCCATAAAAACTCTAAAATTATATCGAAATGTATCCACCGAAAAAACGGACATTTTTACACAGTACATCTATGGAAGAGAATCTCGGCCCTTAACAAACTTATTAACATGTAGTCAGTATTTTCCTATACTTAGACACGGATTTGGGAAACAAAGGGCGGTTATAGTCAAAATTAAGTAGACTCTAAAGTTAATTGCAGCTTTTTGACATAATTTTCAATGGGATACCTGTCAGAAAAGCTGCAAATAACAATAGTTTCGACTTAATTTTGACTATAACTACGGGCCNGTGGTAGTTCATGGTTGTGTGTGGATTAATATCACAACACTGAGGATTTGGCAATAACCTTTTTTGTCTATTAAAAAACAACACTTACGGGGCAATGTTTATTGTAAGAGCAACATTTTTGTCTATGAATCGACATACTTTAAGCATTGTTGACGCTATTTCCATTTGAATGAGGAAATAGTGTCAATGACTTTATTTCCAAATTTTTGTTGACTTTATTTCGCTTTTGAAAAGGTAATAATGTCAGTTGGCCTTATTTCCATTGACCTTATTACCTGTCACCAGCAACTCCAAGCATTTTCGTTTTATTAAGACCCGTTTAATAAGTTGCTTAATTTTAACTGGATTTGTTAAACTTTTGGAAATATTTTGTTAAACTAAATAATGCGGGCGCGGCAAAACTGATCATTTGTTAGGTCCAGTGCATGATTCAATAATACAACGTTCGATAAACTGACAGTTGTCTCTCTCGCACCGCTCCCTTAGCAGTGGCACCGTGTTGCTTCTTTGCAAAGTTAGTTGAAAAAAGTGTAGCTTTGCTGTGAAATAGAGGTATAAGTTTTTGTGCAATGTGTTCATTTGTATATGCATATGAAGCACATTTAACTGATGAAAACATAAATTGTTTTTAAATTGGATGTTTACATAAATCTCATAGTAGTTTTATTTTAATTTTGAGTCGTTTTGCAGTTTTTATGCAGCTAAATAGCACATCAATTACGTAATTCACGTAGATATATTAATATTTCGTTCCATATTTCGTTTAAAATGCCAGATTTCCTGCAAATATATTAGAATTTACAAAAGGAATTTCACTACTAATTGCCTACTTTGCGTACTTTTCTACTACCATTTTCGCAACAAGGGATTGCATT
>NW_016158002.1:41649-47060 GCF_001687245.7 Rhagoletis zephyria
GATATATATATATATATATATATATTTTATATGGGAGTTGAAGTCGGTTTTTTTTTTGCTAAAAATTACTAGTTAGTACAGTCAAGTCATTGTTGAAAATTAGTCATCGGCATGGTTGTCAATCTCCTTTGAATGCTAAGAGAAGGGTTGCTCGGGACGTAAAAGTTGATTTTTTCGCATTACAGTTACCTACTACAGGTCGGAAAACTTTTTAAAATTTACAAAACTACTTGGTGTTATTAAATGCACATTTATGTAGCTAAAAAATTAATTTTTCAAAGAGACAAGAATAAAGGAAAATTTCTTGCTTTGAGGATGAGCATCCAACTGTTAAAAACGTTATAATAACCCGTACATATGTAAATAATTCTTTCAACTTACGAATAGTTATGGGAAAAGGTATCCAAATTTACACTGAGGAAAAAAACGAAGTATCCCTCAAAATTTAAGGCACAAATGTATCCAATTGGATACATATGTATCAAAACGGCAACACTGACGGGTATATATAGTTCGGTTTCGCCCAAACTATTCCATCCTTACTTGGTTTTAATTATTTTCCTTTACAAGTGGTATATAAATTTACGACTTAAAATAGTTATTTTTGTTAACAGCAACGAAATAAGACTAAATAAGGTTATTATTCATTTTAAAACAATAAAATATATTTAAAATAAACAAATAAATCTTTTAACAATAAAAAATAATAATGAGAAACAGGTTGATAGAAAATGTGCTAAGTCCACATTCAAATACAGTAAAAGCCGCTTAAGTACCTCACGAAAAATGTCAGCTCTTTGAGGTACTTAGGCGGGTTGGATACTTAAAAGAACCCGCTTAAGTCCCTCGTTGCGGGTACTTAAGCGAACATAATTATTGATGTAGTTACATCTTTTTAAATCCTTCAATAAAACATGAACATTTAATGAAGTATACGGAGTTTAAAACATAGACCGTAGCATTATTTAAGATTTTTCAAAACACAGTTCATTTCCTAACAAACACCATAGAAACCTAAATTTTTTTCTCTGAAGTGTTTTTTTGATAATACAGTTTTATAGCCCATTAAATTTTAGTGTAACAATGAGCTAGTTTCAAGTGGCTAAAAACTACCGTTGATTTTTTATAATTTTTTTTTGCCGAAGGTGTGTAACGCTGCCACTGAATTTAAAAATATGTAAATATTTTAAGGAATTGTAAAAGAGCACTTAAAAGGGGAAAGTTATAGGTAAAGTGGTAAATGGGGTACGAAAAATTTAGGTACTTAGGCGGATTGGGTAAATAAGCGGGGAGGTACTTAAGAGAGGGGTTTTCTTCAGATTACATTCAAAAATTCATATTGCCCAAAAATGTTGGTTACTTAAGCGGGTTAGGTACTTAAGCGGGGAGGTACTTAAGCGGGTTTCACTGTAGCCGTAAAGAGAATATGCGTTAAGTTCCAAAAGAGCCTATAAGTCTGCAACAGCTTTGTTTTGAAATTTGCCGATTATTGGTACTGAAAGACGAACTAAGGAAGAAAACTGCATTTACACAGTGGCGGACCCAGCAGCCCACACACAGTGGCGTGGTACATTAAAAAGTTTTTTTTTATTTATTTTATACTTTTTAGTCTTGTCTGTATAAAATTTTGCAATAGATACTAAAATAATTCAACTCGCAGTGAAAAAAGAACAGAAGACTATGCAAGCAAAATGTTGATTTCTCACATTTAGTATATGCCTACATATGTACATACATACATATAGCAGCAATAAATTTAATTTAAAGAAATGGCGTGTCGTCAATTTCCGCTGTAGCGTATGTAGTGCATATTTTTAACTTCTTCTGGCGGGGCGACATCTTTCTAGAGTTTTTCTAATTGTATGTCTTTGATATGATACCTACGACGAGGTGGATATCTAGACTAGGTTTGCCATAAATACCTTTGCTATATTTATAGGAAATGGTGGTCTGGACATACAACTGTTGATAAAAGCGTTGTAATAAAAACTCGAGCAAAGTTCAAACTGTGAACGTATATCAAAGAAACTCGAAAACTTACTTGCGGAGCGCGCATATGTAACTGGAAGTGACTTCGAGAAGCTGAATTTTCAAAATTTTGAAATTATGTACTTAATTTTCAATTTTTAGTTTTTTTGTTATATTTTCGAATTGGTATTATTTTACAGTTGAAAGTCACAGCAAGTTTGATTATTTTCACAGGTTCAGAAAACAACGAAAACTCTAAAATTTTGAATTTTATAATATTATTAAATTTCTTGAGATTTCATATTTTTAGGATAATTTCCAAAATTTCAAAAACTATCGAAATCTGGGAGATTCAAGAAATTTTGGTAAAATGAGAATATTTTGAAATGTACAAAATTATTGAGATTTTAATAATTTTTATATTTTCCAAAATTTTGAGAATTTTATTTATCTTAAAATCCATCCTAAAATTTAAAAATGTGAAACATCAGAAATTGTCGAAAATTCTTATGTTCATGTACTCGTGTGTAAAAAATAGAAAATTCTTAGAATTCTAAAAGATATTAACATTTTTGAAAAATTCCAAAATTATTCCACTTTTCTGAACTTTTCCAAAATTTTGTATTGATATAACAAAGTTTGAGAATTTAAGATTTTTTATAAATTTTGAACACATCAACGTCCGAAAATTTTTTGAATCTTCAAGAATTACGAAAATCTTTTAAAATTTCAAAAACGACAAAATATGAAAATGTTTTCAACATTCGAAAACTTGTTATTTCGTTTGATCAATTTTGTATATGGGTATTTCCATCCTTCGCATACGCGACAGTCGTACGTTTCAATGTGATACAAACAAGGAACACCATTTGTTTTCTTTAACTTTTTCAGGCCATTGTATAGCACATTATTAGCTCTATATTTAACCGAAAAATGAAAATAATCTAACTGCTTGGTCCTGAAATATAAGCATTTAAAGAGAGTGTCATTGCGTGACAACAAATGGAAGTAGATTTTTTCTTTTCATACAAAATCGCAAAACTCTGCGAATTGTGGATGGCTATTTTCATGAAACTTATTTTAGTATGATTTGGAGCAATTCTAGTTGTTTTTAGAGTCTTTGAATTAATGCAACTTGTTTCAATTTTCTTTTACAACCCCAAGTGTGAAACGGCACGTGACGTTTTATTAATATTGCTTTTAAATTAATTTTTAACGCAAATAAAACATGTAATTTATGTAGAATATACTTTATATTTTGACTTCAGCGCCAATTCAGGGTAAATTTGTTGGAAATCTACGACTTATTATGTTTCAACTACATACGCCAAATCGGACCATAAATACGGTTTTTCGAAATATCTCAACCTTGGCGCCACCTAGGAAGACCATTTTACACAATCATGATTCTACTTACATAGCCAGTATATATTTTAAAAAGCAGACAAATCGGCCCGTAAATACGTTAGATATAAGACTTTTATTTTTTTTGTCGTAGTGGACCTTCCGATGGAAACACCCATATTCGACACTTTTACTTAGAAAAAATCTGTTAGAATTCCTACAATTCTCAAAATTTTTGAAAAATACAAAATCTCTAGAAATCTAATATTCATCATTATATTGAATTAATTGAATCATTGGGATTTACTAAAATTTCTCAAATTCACAAAGTTTTGAAAGTTTAGAAAATTTTGGAATTCCACTCAAGTTATTAAAAAGGGGAAACTTCAAGAAATTAAAAACTATCAAAACTCTAATAATTTTAAATTGCTGTGATTTTTAAATTTATATACACGATATATGTTGAAAAATTCCCCGCCCCCTAAGTGAAATGCTGCTGGTTCTGCCCCTGATTTACAGATTAGGAAAATAATAATTAATAATTAATGGGCAATTAATTTGTGTCAGATTCTCTATGCTATGTGTGTTCAATTTTGACTTGGAGGTATGTCAATATTTATTTCTATATAAAGAAAATAGGAGGATAACAATTCCCATCGAAACAAATTCCACTTCTGTACTCACATTAAACCAATTTTGGCTATAAAAAGAATCTAATCAAACAGCGCGAGATAAAACTATGTTGTAGAAAAGGTGAATCACTTTCCTCCCAGTTCTTCGATCTAACGTTTTAAAAAGAAATATTTTTCCATCTATCTGGCGAAATCAACTACAGTTGAGTTACTTTGACCACCCTTCCGTATCATTTGTATGCCCCTTCACAAAGGAGGTAAGCTATTAATTAGACCAGATGGCCGCACCAGAATATGCATTGAAATTTCAATAAAAATAAGAAGTGATTTCCTGAGAAGTTATTTGGCTACGTTCCAAATGTACCTAAAATTGTGTGTTTGTACCGAATGTACTTTCAAACTAAATAAAGGTACGATTGTACCAACTTTTCCACCACTTTAGGTAATCCAGCAGCTGATTTCGTATCGCTAATTGCGCAGCTGACGTGTGTGTGAACACCAAACTCAATACCGCAATTTAACCCGCATCCATCGTTTGTATCAAATTGATGCAAATTTCGAAAACATATTAAAATATTCAGAAAAACAGTTCATGTTTTGAATTGGTTTTTTGCGACAAACGCGTATAGATCTTTCAAGAATTTTTATTCTTATTATCAGAAACTGAATAAACTGACGTTGGTAATTAATAAAAAATGAAAAAACCCCAACATTTCATTGAATACTAGGGTCTTTTTCCATATTTATCAAATTGATGCACAACGTAATTTGTGTTATAAAAAATTTCCGATGGATGCGGGTTAAAGCTTAATTGCCTCAGCTAATTGGCCTGTTTGAACATAATCTTAGATGTTCAGGTGATCCGCAAATATCGTACAATCTCTTGCGAAACCAATTTTTAAAAATTATTGCTTCATCTATACCAATGCAACGTGTTAAGAACAGTAATAAACTCCCTGGGTTTAATCTTAGATTATCGGAGTTAAAATATTAAAAAAAAGGCTTATAAAAAATATAGGTTTACAAATAATGCTGGCGAGAAATTATCATTCTTTCGAATTCGTAAAAGCTTTGATTGCCTACCCAGTTTTCTTTACGAGCAATGTAATTCAAAAAAGAGGCTTACTTCCTAAACGTATCAATACAATGATTGGATACTGTTATAATGCGGTATTCAAACTATTTTTATAAGCAGAGTTGCGACACATTGCAACCATATACATTGCATATTTTAAATATTCAATATAGCAATAAACATTTTTTCTGAATTTTCCATTTTTAAAACACCAATGGTAACCAATAATAAAAGAAGCATCAAAATTGTAATATTTTATACTTCGACGTTATGGAACATTATACACTTAGGTTTCTTTTTATGCGGATTTTTTTATGCGGATTTGAATTTATGCGGTTTTTCAAACCATTATTTCGCAGTAGCGATTTTGCTTTTTTTTTTTTTTTTTTTTT